>NW_026943829.1:3490239-3492000 GCF_035594765.1 Anolis carolinensis | reverse complement strand
GTAGTGACTTCCACAACACTATTTTGTTGGCTTGTTTTTTTTTTTTACAGAGTACTGCTTGATTTCTTGGGACAGAACCACAGCCACAAGAATCAAAGCCATACTAAATCAAGTGCTTTGGTTTTGTTGCAAAAAACCCTACAACTTATTACACTTAGCCTATCAAACAGGACAAATACACACGAGACAAATAACAAATAGAACTGAATACAACACTGACAGCAACAAAGCAAACACTAATCTTTCTCACCACCCCCATCCACAGAAACAAGTGTTTAAAAATGGGCTTTCCATACTCCAAGTCACCAATAAAAATAAACATAACACCCACTTCATTTCTTAACTGATATTTAAACATCTGCCTAATACTCATTCATATAAAAATATCAGCTCAGTATTCAAAACCCACAAGTGTTGTCTTCTCTTCTTTTGTGTATGAGATAAAAATTGTTCCCAATCTTTCCTCCCCAGCCCCAAGTACAAAGGAAATAATTATCCAAAGACTTATATCTAATCAAAGTGGATAGTTTGTCCATTTCTGCCATTCCAACTTCAATATCCTATTTTCTTTTATTGGTATTTCCCCATTTTTCAATTTCTGAACACCCAACAATATTGCTGTCAAAGCTATATAGTGTAAATTATTTTGGTTCAAGTTCTTGATCTGAGAATTTGGCCATCTCTATAAAAACAACTCTTGTTTAAACTGTTTTGTAGTCTTAATAATATCTTACATCACCAATTTTATCTACTGTACTTCCAATATTTTTTAGCTTTGTCACATGTCTACTACATATGATAAATAATTCCTTATTGTTTTTCATATTTTCAACATATATTCCTGGACCCTAAAAGCCCTGTAATCTTGAAAGTCTCTTTTTAGGATCATTGGAAAAAGGAATGTAGCACCACTGCAATAGTTTGTGGTGAGATTTCAGTCTTTAAAGCAGTGGTTCTCAACCTGTGGATCCCCAGATATTTTGGTCCTCAACTCCCAGAAATTGTAACAGCTGATAAACTGGTTGGGATTTCTGGGAGTTGTAGGCCAAAACACCCGGGGACTTACAGGTTGAGAACCACTGCTTTAAAGATTTTGAAAGTAAAATATCATTATAGTTTCCAGAATTTGTCAGTTCTGAATTCTTAATGTACAGTATGATGGTTGAACTGATGCACTTACACATTTTACTCACAAGAGGGCAACTGAAATACTGAGAAGACTGATTCTTTGTTATGAAGGAGGCATCCAGCAGTGAAGTATCTCCCACCAACAAATTCTACAAAAACAACAAAACTGCTCTATTCTTTCTACTTATCATCTACCTATGGATGTTTGGTAAAAGGACAAATATGTTGTGTGTGAGTTGTGTGCCTTCTATTCATTTCCCACTTATGGTGATCCTAATATGACCCTACCACATGTTTTCAAAACATGGCATACGAACGTCCCCACACACTTCATTTTGCTCCCCTAACTTTCATACACATCTTAGAAACATGCCAGCTCCCACCCCCCAAATCAGCTGAAAATGGGCCTGAATTGAAATAGAAAATGAATAATGCCTGGAAAAAAGAAACCAGATTTTTTTTACAGGGTCTGTGTGCTTTAGCAAGGCAGTCAATATGCAGTTAGTTTTGAGCGGGTTGTTTTGTTTAATAAATCTCCTAGATCTTATTACTTTTAAAGAATCTGAAAACTTGGGGGGATTTCAAAGACTACATGTGTACTATAGTCTATTTCTCTAAGAATACCCTTCGTTC
>NW_026943829.1:2659254-2735595 GCF_035594765.1 Anolis carolinensis | reverse complement strand
CTTAGGCAAGGGATACTCAGGGAACATGCACACTGATGATTTAATACAATTTGACACCACTTTAACTGCCATGGCTCAATGCTATGCCATCCTGGGGCTTGTCCTTTGGTGAGGTACCAGCACCGTTTGGTAGAGAAGACTGAAACCATACAAAACTACTACTCCCAAGGTTCTGTAGCATTGAGTCATGACAGTTACAAGTGCTGACCAATTGCATTCATTTTGCAGGGTAGATAGTTTTGCCAGTTCTTTCTTCTAAAATATTGCCTGTTTTATTTCTTGGCAGTCTCCCCTCCAAATATTAACCGGGGATGGCCCTACTTACCTTCCAACCTCAGACAGAGTATGTATCCTTAGGTACTCCCCACTAGACACACTCCTCCCCACTCTAGCCGCTGTAAGATACTTCATCTGGAGGGAGTATCTCCCATCTCCACTAGCAAATGGAAAGTGGTGGAAATTGTGGCAGAATAATTTGTTTGAAGTGGAAGAGAGGCAAGGAGAATATTAAAGGAGATAGCCAGAGTTAGTTCACTCTCACCCTCTGTCCCTTATCATAGGGATATGGGACACATTTCTGAAATTTCATCTTTCTATTCATGTCTTTTGAGCAACTGCTTTTTTACTCTTTTGAGAAATGAAATTTCTCCGCCCTCTTTCGAAGACAAATCTATCATAGTGCTGTCATGGGACTGGCAAGAGTGAAAAGAAGACATTGTGATTTTGAATGAGGAAATCCCCTGTAGGAGATATTTTCTTCTACTCAGGGGAAACAGAAAAGCAAGTAGGAGTTTTCAGTTTTCTGTACCCCTGATCTCTTTTCTTTTCCATTCCTTTGTCTTGGGCAAATCCACAAAAACCTTCCACACTACATAGTTATATCACTATAATAATGGCTATGGTACCATCGTATGGAATGCCAGTATTTACAATTAAGGAAGGAGCCTCTTAGAATCTCCCAAATTTGGATTCTCAGCTCTGGTGCCTCACCAAACTATAAACTGTATAATTCCATATGAGCATTTAAAGTGAAATTACAGCACAATAACTCTGCAACTGTGCCAAGGTCCCTAGGATGACACTGTTGGTCTGTCTCTGGCCAATTATCTGCAAAGGATATTTTAATTCTCTTTCATCATTCTTACTGTCCTCTTCCTCCTCCCTGTCTTCTTCCTTCTCTTTTGTTTCTTATCCTTTCTGCGTCTTTTGATCTCCCTCAAACTCCTCCTCACAGGAAGACTTGTAGGCACCTTGTTCATCAACCAAGTAAATGGTTTAGCAAGCTCCCAAATCAACATTCCTCTTTTAATGTTTATTTATTTCTTGATTTCTGGGAGAGGGAGGAAATAATATAGTTGAGAGCTTTCCCTGTTACCTATCAGAAAAATTGCTAAGGAACAAATAAAGCTAGCAGCCATGAATTGAGAAGTAGATAACCTACCTTTGGGTGGTGAATCCATCACCACCATGAGAAGATATTTGATCTCTGTCATGAGTTCACCAGGTCATTGGAAGCTCAGAAAAATTCCCAGCTCCATCTACTCCAAAGTGGCCATGTTGATTTAGGATCCTAATAGTTGTAGATCCTGAACACAAATTTTCAGTTTCTGATTCCACATTTGTGAAATGGGAATAGTACAGCTGGAATGTGAAAAATGTTCACATTAAAATGATATATGTATGAGGAAAGAAGAATGCCTCATTTTGGTGTAGTGTGGTTGGACTATAAACATGCTGAATTCTTTCTTTTTCCTTTAAAAGCATTTTTTTTTAAATCAGTGCTTCCCTTTCTTTACTTCAACAAGATCCAGTTCTCACTGAAAATAGTGAAGCTCACTTTTGATGAATCAGTATGTTTAGGGTCATGCAGAAGATTGTGACCCTCTGGTGGCACAGTGTGTTAAAGCGCTGAGCTGCTGAACTTGCAGACCGAAAGGTCTTAGGTTCAAATCCCAGGAGCGGAATAAGCGCCCGCTGTTAGCTCCAGCTCCTGCCAACCTAGCAGTTGGAAAACATGCAAATGTGAGTACATCAATAGGTACCACTCCGGCGGGAAGGTAACGGCGCTCCATGCAGTCATGCTGGCCACATAACCTTGGAGATGTCTATGGACAATGCAGGCTCTTCGGCTTAGAAATGAAGATGAGCACCAACCCCCAGAGTCAGACATGACTGGACTTAACGTCAGGGGAAAACCTTTACCTACTTAGAAGATTGTATATGGAAAGAGAGGCCTTGATACCCCAATATTTCCTTCACTGCCATGAAGGATGTTAATGAATCCATGTAATTCTTTGTTGGCTTGGGCCATTAGGCTCCATTAATCAACATTTTTGACTAAGTTTTTTCCACAGAGTTGTTCTTGAACTTGGTGCCCTCCAGATGTGTTGAATGACCTCATTTGGACTCTCGTAATGATGAACGCTTAACCCAGTATATCTGGATTGCATTATATTATGGACTAAAGATGGTGCTGATGTTACTCCTATATTATTCCATGTTGAGGTATTACAGGGATTCTGCACAGCTAGAGCATGTTTTCACACATGCTCTAGCACTTCCCAGGAGATTAAGAATATGAGCATAGATGGATTTCCTCTGGAATCAGTCAAAATCTTGAAGGGCTGGCATATTTTTCCTTGCCAAGAAGATTCAATGAAACATTTTTTTCTTGCACTTCTCACTTCAGCTGGCAGAGAATTCATGAAAGCTTTAAGTATCAAAGGCATTGAATCAACTTTGTGATGGCTACCCTCCAGGCCACCATCCTTTGTCAAATCAAATGGGATTTGGGTGTTACGAGTGATCAAACACATCTTTCTGGCCTAAAGAAGAGTTCCCTCTCTAAATCTTTAGTTCCATCAGCATGGCTTTTTGTGGAAGCCAACCACAGAGCCACACTATATAATCTACACTAGGGATTCCTAGAGATAACGTATTATTCAAATTCACGAATAATCAAATCTACAAAAGTTAAACCTACAAATTTGGAGGGCCAACTGTAATTTGAAGTATCACTGAGGACACACAGCCTGGGGACTTGCCTAGGAGAAGATATGCTTCATATGCCTGTGCAGGGATTAATAACAGATTTCTTCAGGTCAGCTTATACTTGAGTATATAGGTATTCAGAGTTGGACAGTCTTATCTTTTTAAAGTCTTATTATTATCTTAAATTACAGTTTTATATAAGTATTCAAGAACATTTAATCTACTGATGCCTCAAATAATGCAATTTTATTAATATTTATTTTTATTTTTGAATTTGACCCATAGCTGGTGCATTTCTCACCCTCGTCTTATACTCAAGTCAATAAGTTTTCCCAGTTTTTGTGGTAAAATTAGGTGCCTCGGCTTATATTCGGGTCGGCTTATACTTGAGTATATACGGTAATTTGACACTACTTAACTGCCATAGTTGAAAGCTTTGGGATCCTAGGCTTAATACCTTGACGAAACACCAGCTTTCTTATGCAGAGAAGGCTAAAGATCTTGTAAAATTATAACTTCTATGATTCCATAGCAATTAAAGTGGTGTCTAATTACATAAATTCTACAATGTAGGTACACATTAAAAGACCCACTATGTATGATGTAAAGTTTGGAATTTATCTAGAACTTAGATAAAGCCTGAATACACATTAGGTTTGGGCCAGCAATCATGTAGCCTTCCAGCAATGGTTAAAAAGCAGTACACAGAAACCCTATAGCCAGCATGTCAGTGGCAAGGAAGACTGGGAATTACTATATATACTCAAAAATAAGCTGGGTTTTTCAGCCCTTATTTATGAGCTGAAAAAGCCTCCCTCGGCTTATACTTGGGTCAAGGTCAAGGCCAGCAAGGAGCCTGCATGATATTGCTTGCAATATGTGATCTATTTCTTTCTTCTACCTTATCTGTGTGTTTTCTTCTGCAAAGCCTCCCTCCCTCTTAATCAAGGGAATGTTTTGATAAGAGAAAGACACCCTTGCAAGTCAGGAAGAAGAAAAATATATATTCATTAATCTTATGAAAGCATTTCCCCCTGAAATATTTATTAAACTCTTCTACAGATATATAGGCATTAACCCCTTGTAAGCTTTTGCCATCTCTATGTACCTTTATATGTGTATCTATATACATTAATTTTATATATGAATTTCCCCTCATATGTCTGCAGGTCTTTGCAAATCCTTTATACATATAATCCATGTACCTGTGTATCTGTAGCCATACATACACATTATTTTTATATATGAATTTACCCTCATATGTTTGTAAGTCTCTACAAATATCTATATAAAGAGAGATGTCTGGATAGATATGAATATAATCTTACCTACCTATATATAGGGCTTGCAAATATTACAGGGGGGAAATGAATACACAAATATATATAGACATGTCTAGATAGATATGAATACACACACACAGAGGGGATTTGCAAACGCTTCAGGGGGAAATGCATATGTGAAATTAGTGTCTATAATTATAGATCTATATCTAGCTCTGCATTGTTTATATAAGCATTGAATGTTTGCCTGTTACTATGTTGGAAGCCGGCCTGAGTCCCCATGGGGAGATAGGGTGGGATCCAAATGAAGTTTTTATTGTTGTTGTTGTTGTTGTTGTTGATACCATATTGTTTTTGTTGCCCCTACTTTTCCACTTATAGAGCTAGTTTATTGTTTTTCTTAAAATATGGTAAATATTCAAAAATATTTAACCTACTGATGCCTCGATTAATGAAATTTTATTGGTATCTATTTTTATTTTGAAATTTACCCATAGCTGCTGCATTTCCCACCCTCGGCTTATACTCGAGTCGATAAGTTATCCCAGTTTTTTGTGGTAAAATTAGGTGCCTCGGCTTATATTCGGGTCGGCTTATACTCGAGTATATACGGTAAATAGTCAATAATATCTGTAAAGTGCCACATGATTCCTATCCCTGGTGTGGGACTAAGAATGAGATCACCAGGATTTGAAAAGATTGATATCTTACATGTATATCTTTGCTTTTGTTCCATCCTGCTTGAGTTACTGTAATGCACTCTGCATGGGGTTGCTTTTGAAAAGTGTTCAGAAACTTCAGCTGGTGAAAGGAACTGCAGCTAGATTGTTAATTGTGGGTTGGCTACAGGGAGCACACAACTGCCTTTTAACACCAGCTCCCCTACTGTTTATGGGTGCAATTCAAGGTGCTGCTGATGAGCTATACAGCCTTATATAGCTTGGATCCAGGCTGTCTGGAACACCATCCCTCCTCATTTCATAGAATCATAGAGTTGGAAGAGACCAACGGATGGCCATCCAGCCTGTTTTAAAACCTCCAGAGAAGAAAACTCCACCACATTCCAAGGCAGCATTTTCCACTGTGGAACAATCTTACTGGGGTTTTTTTTGTCACAACATTTAGATCAGGAGTCTCCAAACTAAGGCCCGGGGGCCACATGCGGCCCATCGAAGCCATTTATCCGGCCCCCACGGCACAAAAGCAGAAGGGGGTTGGGCTAAATGACCCAAGAGTTCTCCTCTTCTCTATTATTATTATTATTATTATTATTATTATTATTATTATTATTATTATTATTATTATTATACATTGAGGCTGGGAGGCCATCTGTCAGGGGTGCTTTGCTTGTGCTTTTGGTGAACAAAGGCAGAAGGGGGTTGGACTAAATGGCCCAAGGGGTCTCTTCCAACCTTCTTTATTACTGTTGTTGTTATTATTACTATTACTATTATTAACATTGAGGCGGGGGGGCATCTGTCAGGAGTGCTTTGCTTGTGCTTTTGGTACACAAAGGCAGAAGGGGGTTGGACTCAATGGCCCAAAGGGTCTCTCCCAACCCTCTTTATTATTATTATTATTATTATTATTATTATTATGACATAACAATATTGTATGACACAGCAAACAAAACAGATATGATGGATTTTGTATCACAAAATCACAAGTCGAACACTTCCCAAGTGTTTAGGACTGTGTGATGTATTTTCAGATGATGCGCGCAGATCCCAGTAGGGTGGTCTTTTGCAGTTGGCAGATCGTAATTTTGTCAATGTCTGTTGTTTCCAAATGCCTGCTGAGATCTTTTGGCACGGCACCCAATGTGCCGATCACCACCGGGACCACCTGTACTGGTTGTTGTTGTTGTTGTTGTTGTTATTATTATTATTATTATTATTATTATTATTATTATTATTATTATTACTACTTGGTGGCCAACTATAGTCCGGCCCTTCAATGGTCCAAAGGATTGTGAACTGGCCCCCTGTTTACAAAGTTTGGGGACCCCTGATTTAGATGGAATATATTTTCCTGCAATTTGAACCAATTGTTTTATGTCCTAGGAAACTCCTCAAAATTTCACATTTTTAAAAATGGCCATCATATCCTCTCGCAACCTTCTTTTCTCCAAGTTAAGCATACCCAGCTTCTCATAGAGCTTGACTTTCAGACCTTTTTTCAGACCTATTTTGGTCTTCCACCTCTGGACACGTTCCAGCTTGCCAGTATCCTCTTTGAATTGTGGTGCCCAGAACTGGATAAAATATTCCAAGTGAGGTCTGAGCAAAGCAGAATAGAGTATCACTTCTATCAGTCTAGACACTAAACTTCTATTGCTGCAGCATTGGCTTTTTTAGCTTTTGACTCATATCCAGCTTGTGGTCTCCTAGAGCGCTTTCACATCTACTGTTGTCAAGTTAGGTGTTATCGATCCTGTCTACAAACCTACTCAAGTTTTAAGATCTTCAGGGGATGCTGTACTTTCAGTCCCATCCCTTTCTTAGATTCATTTTGTGGGAACATGGGAGAGAACCTTCTCAGTGGCTGCTCCCAGACTTTGATACTCCTATTTTATTGTTAGGTATTTTCTTTGTATTTTAGCCATGACTTTCAATATGTTTTTACTTCTAGTAACTATTTTTAACTGCATATGTTTTATATTTTGTGAGCAACAATATTTATTTATTTATTTACAGTATTTATACCCCATCCTTCTCACCCCGCTGGGGACTCAGAGCAGCTTACAAGTAGGCAACAATTTAATGCCATGTAAACACACTGTGGCACAGTGTGTTAAAGCACTGAGCTGCTGAACTTGTGAACCAAAAGGTCCCAGGTTCAAACCCCGGGAGCGGATTGAGCGCCCGCTGTTAGCCCCAGCTCCTGCCAACCTAGCACTTTGAAAACATGCAAATGTCAGTAGATCAATAGGTACTGCTC
Source organism: Anolis carolinensis (assembly GCF_035594765.1). Lineage (NCBI taxonomy): Eukaryota > Metazoa > Chordata > Lepidosauria > Squamata > Anolidae > Anolis > Anolis carolinensis. Next base: position 2,728,381 of record NW_026943829.1, on the reverse strand, counting down.
TGGCAGGAAGGTAACGGCACTCCATGCAGTCATGCCGGCCACATGACCTTGGAGGTGTCTACGGACAACGCCGGTTCTTCGGCTTAGAAATGGAGATGAGCACCAACCTCCAGAGTCGGACACGACTGGACTTAATGTCAGGGGAAAACCTTTACTTTTACATACCCCACCCTTCTCATCCTGAAGGGGACTCAGAGCGGCTTACCAGTAGGCCATTCAATGCCATGTAAACAGACATAAAAATAAAATAAACGTATACATTAAAAGCCATAACATTAAAACATATACCATTAAAACAATTCTCAAAACCACACAATCCAAACTCATAATCCAGGAGCCATTCCTGCCGTAATTGCAGTTATTCTGTATCACTTATTGCACTGAAGTTTGCTGTCTAAAAGCTTGGTCCCAAAGCCACACTTTTAGTTTCAGGAGGAAGGGGACTGATCTAATTTCACTGGGGAGTTTCACAGCCAAGGGGCTACCACTAAGAAGGCCCTGTCTCTCATTCCTACCAGTCAAGCTTACAACAGGGGTGGGAATGAGAGCAGGGCCTCCGCAGCAGGTCTTAACTTCCAAGGTGGTTCATAGAGGGAAATACATTCAGACAGGTAGGCTGGGCCAGAACCATTTAGAGCTTTATAAGCTAAAGCTAGCACTTTGAATTGTGCTCAGTAGCAGACTGGCAGCCAGTGGAGCTGACGTAACAGGGAGGTTGTATGCTCCCTGTACCCCGCTCTGGTGAGGAATCTGGATGCTGCCTGTTGAACCACTTGGAGCTTCTGAACAGTCTTCAAAGGCAACCCCACATAGAGCACATTGCAGTGGTCTATTTGAGATGTAACAAGAGCATGGACTATGATGGCCAAGTCTGGCTTCTCAACTGGATATTAGAGAAATGGTAAGATAGAAATATTCAAGGAATGGTAAGATAGAAATAAATTTATGAAAATGCAGGTAGTAGTGACGTTTGATAGACAAACAAAAGCAGATGGTTCTTAATTAATTGGTATGGAGCACCTTAGCTTCCCAATTGAACAATGTTGTGTGGGCTTGGGTATTTTGTGGGCTTAGGCCATATTGTGGCAGCTTGCACCTGATGAAGTCTTCTTATGAAACAGATTGGTTTGATAGATATCTAATAGTGTATTTCAACCATGTTGCCAGTTTACAGAGTTTTACAGACTGAACTAGTCAACTATTGTGCTGCCTAACATATGTTAGTATGTATATGTAGCATAGCATATTGTCTATTACAATAGACACCTATTATGTTCAAGTCACATGTTTACTTATGGCGACCTTATGAAATGTGTCTTATTTTCGGGGTATGATTAGAAATGCTCAGAAATCCTGCTACGGCTTTTTTTATGGGTATGTCTTCTTTTGGGGAAAACAGGGTAGGTCAAGGAATACTCAGGGCCTCATCACACTTTAAATCCGGTTTCTGCCTCCAGTAGAATTCTGGGGTTTGTAGTTTGATGAAGCCCAAGATCCGTCTGGCTGAGCTGTTTAAAGGCCCCTCCTAAAGTGGATTTAAAGTGGATCCAAACTCTAGTGGGATGAGGGTTTAGTTCCTCTCTGAAACACAGCTTGCAGCATCTGATATTTGTTGGCTGTCTCCCATCCAAGTATGAGTGTTATCCAGTTTTGGAATTAAAAATGAACAAAGTATAGGAGAAAGCATTTACCATATGCAGTTGAAAGCCACACCCAAATGCCACTTCTCAACATAGTCACCATTCAAATCTAGGCACTTATCATAGCGATGAATGAGTTTGGTAACTCCTCCCCCACAAAACTCTGCCGCTTGCATCCTCAACCAGCCGGTCACCCCTTCCCGCAGCTGTGCATCATCGCCAAAACGCTGCGTACAGAAGGTAATGGTGCTCCATGCAGTCATGCTGGCCACATGACCTTGGAGGTGTCTACAGACAACGCCGGCTCTTCAGCTTAGAAATGGAGATGAGCACCAACCCCCAGAGTCAGACATGACTGGACTTAACATCAGGGGAAAACCTTTACCTTTACCTAACCAAATCCCCATGCTAAGTCTATGAGATGCAAAAAATTAAGAGTCTCTCCAGGCACTAACTCAAGCAGATATTGACAGGCCTGTAAGGGAGGTGGGTGGGTTAGGGGTTCAACCCCCCTTCCCCCCGAAATTTTTTTCTGGCTACGGTCCTGCCCCCATGCATATGGGATATATTGAGCATGGTGATCAGCTCATGATATGAATAGACATAACAGTTTAAATAATAAATGTAAGGCCTTCTCGTGGACCGCCGTGAGAATTTCGGGGGGGGGGGGGCTGAAGCCCCTCAAGCCCCCCCAGCCCCCCACCCCGCCACATGCCTGCAGGGACAATAATGTGACATTGTCCACATTATTGTGGATGTCAACACCTCCCAACAAAGGATTCCCCCAGGCAGGATGCAGCCCGGCCTTGAAGCTGCAAGGCTTTTTAATGCTAAGCAAAGTGATTAATTGCAACATTCACACTTGCCCCAAACAGACAAGAGTTCTTTCTCCCACCCTGGACCTTTCACAGATATATAAACACCCCTTGCCTAGTTTCAAATATACCCCACATCCTCTTGGGATGCCTGCCATAGATGTGGGTGAAATGTCAGGAGAGAATGCTTCTGGAACATGGCCATACAGCCCGGAAAACCCACAGCAACCCATTGATTCCGGCCATAAAAGGCTTCGACAACATGAGGATAATATTACTGAACCTGGCATTAGTTTGCTTTCTGATTTGCCAAAAGCCTTCTTAATGTCTTTGTAGCTGGTTGGCTCAGAGTGGCCATGGCAGTTCAAGTGATGCCAAGCTGCATTCGTTCTACAATTTAGATCCATCCTTGTGTTTAAAGAGATAGTTTTAGGCATGGCTTTCTTGGGCGCAAGTCATGTTGTGTTCTTTGGGGAAGAGTGCTTGGCAACACAACCTTGCTATCTTTTGGATACTAGTGGAATCATAGAATCATAGAGTTGGAAGAGACCTCATGGGCCATCCAGTCCAACCCCTTGCCAAGAAGCAGGAAAGTCATATTCAAAGCGCCCCGACAGATGGACATCCAGCCTCTGCTTAAAAGCCTCCAAAGAAGGAGCCTCTGGGGCAGAGAGTTCCACTGCTGAACAGCTCTCACAGTTCAGGAGAAGTTCTTCCTAATGTTCAGATGGAATCTCCTTTCCTGTAGTTTGAAGCCATTGTTCTGCATTTAGTCTCCAGGGCAGCAGAAAACAAGCTTGCTCCGACCTCCCTGTGACTTATCCTTACATCATGTCTCCTCTCAGCCTTCTCTTCTGCAGTTTAAACAAGCACAGTTCTTTAAGCCGCTCCTCATAGGGCTTGATCATTTTTGCCACCCTCCTCTGGACACATTACAGCTTGTCTACATTTCCCTCAAAATGTGGTGCCCAGAATTGAACACAGTATTCCAGTTGTGGTTTGTCCAAGGCAGTATAGAGGGATAGTATGAAGATTGTAAGAAAAGCAGACGTGGCCTTGCGTGGATATGAAAAACATACAGTCGAGTACGATGTTGAATGTGTTCCCTTAAGTACTTACTACAATCTGAATGTGTTGACAAATAATCTCAGAATAAGGTTGTTTCTTAAATCAAAATGCCATTCTGTCTTCATGGGTAGATACCATTTCTCTCCATCTAGTTCCCAGCAGATACATGAGGGTCAGATCATGCTGCCTTTTGAGATGCAAGTTGCTCATGAAAGACTTATTTACCTCCCGAAGAGAGTGTATAAGGAAGCCCTTGACTTGCACCAGAAACACTGGCGCTGCAAAGTTAGTTTGGAAATAATCAGGCTCCTCTTCCCTTTGAGGAGCATTAAATAAAAATGAACATTTGGAAGGATGTGAAAGTGGCGATGGGAATCCCGGAAGGCATTACACAGTCTGTAGGCGACTGCATAGATTTCCCAGATCATGCCTTCATGTGGCGTTTTTGTGGCACTTGTAGAGTGAAAAATTTGGTTTGTTTCGGATGTTTTTCTTTTTAAATCTTTTGAGAAATGGTTGATTTTTTCATTAATTCAACAGAAATAATTTGAGATTGAAGAAAGAAGTAGGAGAAAACAAAACAGTTTGGGAAAGGAAACAAAATGATCGTGTTTCAGGAAGAAGACTTTATGTACTGTATATACTTGAGTATAAGCCTAGTTTTTCAGCCCCTTTTTTAAGACTGAAAAAGCCCCCCTTGGCTTATACTCGGGTGAGGGTCCTGGTTGGCTTATATTTGGATCAGCTTATACTCGAGAATATATGGTACATTTATTATTTTTCTCTATTATTATTGGTATTATTGCATTTATTATTTTTCTCTATTATTGTTGCTACTATTACATTTGTTTTACTCTATTTTTATTATTATTATTAATACATTTATTATTTCACTCTGGTCTTATTATTATTGCATTTATTATTTTACTCTATTTATTATTACTTGTATTATTTTCCTGTATTTATTATTATTATTATTACATGTATTATTTTACTCTATTATTATTAAAAGGATACATAAGCACATTTACATTGAAGAAGATGAGAATAATGATTTGATCAGAGCTGGACAGTCTTATCTTAAATTTGAGCTTTATGTAAATATTCAAAAAATTTAACCTACTGATGCCTCAATTAATGTAATTTTATTGGCATCTATTTTTATTTCTGAAATTTACCACCCTCGGCTTATACTAGAGTCAATGTTTTCCCAGGTTTTTTTGTGGTAAAAGTAGGTGCCTCGGCTTATATTTGGGTCGGCTTATACTCGAGTATATACGGTACTTATATCTTAGTCAGCTTTGAGGGTTGGTGTATAAACCACATTGCCGTAATGATTTGCGCTCTTTGTTGTTTTTCCCCTCAAGTAATTTCTGACTTACGGCAACACTAAGGCCAACCTATCATACTGTTTTTCTGGGACTGAGAGTGTTATTATCTCCAATATTCCTCCCATAAGAAGATCCAGGTCTTTAACAGTTATGAGGCAGGCAGGCACAACATAGTTTTCTCCATGCTGGGAATAGTTGTCTTTTTAATGTGACTTGTAGATGACCAAGGATTTTGTTCAATTATTTTTTTGGCAAGACCTAACCAAATATGTCAATCTCTTCATCAGTGGAAAGAATGATGCCAAACCGAAGCTTGGAGGCAAATTGTGAACCATGTGGGTCTCATCTTAATTCATAATATGACGTATTATGAATTTATTATTTTTATAGTGTCAGAAGTGAATTGAGAACATACCTCAAGTCTCTTCTGGTGTGAGAGAATAGGCCGTCTACAAAGACGTTGCCCAAAGGATGCCCAAATGTGTTACCATCCTGCTGGGAGTCTTCTCTCATGTCCCCACATGGAAGTTAGGGCTGACAGATGGGAGCTCACCCTGTCTCACGGATTCAAACTGCCTACTTTCAGGTCAGCAGTTCAGCCGGCACAAGGGTTTAACTCATTGCGCCATCGTGGCCCCTTATTATGCACTAAGACTAAAAATAAGAAACTCATCAGAAATAAGCAAGCAAAGCGTCTTTGGTAGAGTGAGAACCTTTTCGAGAGAAAAACCATTTCTATTTCATATTGTTACACCTGGGTTGTTTAGTAATAATAGAAGGACACGACCACAGGCTGCTCTCCAGTGAGAAAACTTCTTGTGGTTCTGCATTTCTATTTACCTTCTTTAGATATAGTGGAGTTGATATAGTAGCTGTCAATTCTAGGAAACTTGCTTCATGGTCGGCTGTTCAGGGTAGGGAAATACAAAGTGTTTTTTTAACAACATCAACAACAATATTTATTACAGTCCATAGACCCATCAGTGGACAGTGTTTGAATCTTGTATTTTGATTGTTATGAAACAAGAATTGCACAGACAGAGGCCACTGGGTGCTTCAGTGGGGCTGTGATGTCAAAAGTGCTCTCCAAGGTGCTGAAACCATATGGCTAAAACTAGAGTACTAGATCTAGTACTCTAGGTATCTTCTCTAATGTTCAGATTTAAAAGTTTGCCAGCCCATTGACATGTAAGCCACCAATCACCATTTGCAACCATTATTACTATTTGGCCAGCCCTGCTGTTAGGCAAAGACTCTAAATACCCTAAGGCACCAGATCCTGTCTCTGATCTTGAGAGCTAAACCTAATAATCCCTGGTTACGAATAGGATGGAGACTGCCAAGGGATACCAGGGACTGTATGCTATATTTCAGAGAAAGAAACTGGCAAAACCACTTATGAAAATCCTGTGAAATACTCGGGGTCACCATAAGTTGACAACCAGGACATGCACATACCATTAGGCAAAGCGACACAGTCATCTCAGACAGCAGAAACAGAGAGGTGGCAGCATAGTGTTGAAGGAAAATTCAGATAACTGTATGCTCTCCATCTGTCACTGTGTGCCCTAGGATAGCCTGCTGCTTTTGCCAGTGCTGATGTAAGGTTCAGCTGCCAGTCCAGATGGGCTTTGTGCAGGTAATGGGAAGGGAGCGCCTTAGGCTACAAAATGTCTTGACCTGGTTGTGAGCATTGAGGCATCATTCCTGCTTCTTGGCAGGGGGTTCGACTGGATGGCCCATGAGGTCTCTTCCAACTCTATGATTCTATGATTCTTTTGTTATACAGCAATCCAGGGGTCCCCAAACTTTTTAAACAGGGGGCCAGTTCACGATCCTTTGGACCGTTGGAGGGCCGGACTATATTTGGCCACTGAGCAATAATAATAATAATAATAATAATAATAATAATAATAATAATAATAATAATAATAATAAAGAGGGTTGGAAGAGACCCCTTGAGCCATTGAGTCCAACCCCCTTCTGCCTTTGCGCACCAAAAGCACAAGCAAAGCACCCCTGACAGATGGCCACCCAGCCTCAATGTTAATAATAATAATAATAATAATAATAATAATAATAAAGAGGGTTGGAAGAGACCCCTTGGGCCATTGAGTCCAATCCCCTTCTGCCTTTGTGCACCGAAAGCACAAGCAAAGCACCCCTGGCAGATGGCCACCCAGCCTCAATGTTGCTAATAATAATAATAATAATAATAATAATAATAATAATAATAATAATAATGTTGTAAGAGAAGAAGAGACCCCTTGGGTCATTTAGTCCAACCCCCTTCTGCCCTTGTGCCATGGGGGCCGAATAAACAGCTTTGATGGGCCGCATCCGGCCCCCGGGCCTTAGTTTGGGGACCCCTGCAGCAATCAATGTATACAGAAAGCCTCATAGTGATCTGGCATTATAATGTAGGCAGGCACCAGGGGCCAGGAATGATCCTACTAGGAACCCTATATTCTCACAACTCAGTTGCTCTCCTGTGTAAAACCTAACAGCATGTCAAATAAAGAAGGGAAAAATCTGGCTTCTCAACTGACATGTACGTGCCTAGCATTGACTGGTAACGTTCATTCTTAGATTGGCCCATAGCTTACTGTGAACCTGAAGAATATGTGTTTTATACATGGAAGGTCCCAGATTGAAACCAAGGTTGCTCCAGATAAAAGGTTTGGTCATCTGATTATCAGAAAAGTGTCTGCCTAATACCTGGCAAGTTAAAGACCTGGTAGAAGTGAACGTATCTCAGTATTGAGTAGTGGTTTGTGTATTTTACTAGGATTTATTTATTTATTTATTTATTTTATTTACAGTATTTATATTCTGCCCTTCTCACCCCGAAGGGGACTCAGGGCAGATCACATTATACATATAAGGCAAACATTCAATGCCTTAACATAGAACAAAGACAAACGCGGGGCTACGAGCTGGCCTCGAACTCATGACCTCTTGGTCAGAGTGATTTGTTACAGCTGGCTGCTCAACAGCCTGCGCGACAGGCTGCGCCCTATTTATAAAAATAGACTAGACTTTGTACGTACTGGATGATCTTGGGTGAGTTGCATTCTCCCAGCCTCAGCAAAATGGAGCCCCCGGTGGCATAGTGGGTTAAAGCCTTGTAGCTTGAAGGTTGGGTTGCTGACCTGAAGGCTGCCAGGTTCGAATCCAACCCAGGGAGAGTGCGGATGAGCTCCCTCTATCAGCTCCAGCTCCATGCAGGGACATGAGAGAAGCCTCCCACAAGGATAGTAAAAACATCAAAACATCTGGGCGTCCCCTGGGCAACGTCCTTGCAGAAAGCCAATTCTCTCACACCAGAAGCGACTTGCAGTTTCTCAAGTTGCTCCTGACACACACACAAAAAAAGCCTTAGCAAAAAAATTGATGTGATCTTCATATGTTGGAGTCAACTTGATGGAACGTAACAACAACAAATAAAGCAACTTCTTCACTCCCAAGCAGAGCCCTATAGTTAACTGACGGGGAGATTTATATTTATCTCTAAATATGAAAACCTTTTAAAGGCCATTCGTACTCTTCATATAACTGAACAAGTTCATGACCAGTTTAATTATCACAGAAGCAAAAAAGGCTAGTGAGGGTTTAATATACTAGTTATTGAGCAGACCAATTTGAAAGGTCCAATTTAATTATTAGTTGAAGTTCCTGATTCTGTTTTTGCCACTACCCTTTATTTTCACCCACGTATTCACTCGAGCTGGAGCTGTTCCACAAAGTTCAGGACCTGTGTTATGAAACTTATTTCATATGCTTTGGCAAGCTGGTGCAGCTAAAATTAAGCCCCTCAGCGACTTGGCAATCAGTTCTGGCCAGTCCACTGCCTGTTGGGCATTTCCCGTGCAATAAAACTATAGCTACACAAAGTGAGAAGCTTAGCAACACAACTTTCTAGGCTGGTCTATCTTTGTTTTGTTTTTTAAATCTCCTTTTTATAGCCATTCTTCAAGAGCTCTTATGCACCTGAATGATATTAGACTTCTATCAAAGCACATTGTACCCACAGAAATCCGATGCAGAAATAGCTCCCATCAAGGCTGCCGCTGTGAGACTTTATGAAATGTTGTAAGATGACTGAAAAATGCATTATCTTTTATTGCAGATAAAAAATTCATCATTGCTAATGCTCGCGTACAGAACTGCGCCATCATCTACTGCAACGATGGGTTCTGTGAGATGACCGGGTTCTCCAGGCCAGATGTCATGCAGAAACCATGTACCTGTGACTTTCTTCATGGACCAGAAACCAAACGGCATCACATTGCCCAAATAGCCCAGGCCTTGCTTGGGTCAGAAGAGAGGAAAGTGGAAGTCACCTATTATCATAAAGATGGTAAAGTTGTCTGCTTTTGGAACGTGTATGGGTTTTGAAAATTGTGCTTGAATGGTTAGCTTGTTTTGGATAGATTTTGAAAGGCAGTTCCTTTTATATGATGGATCAGGTCGTCTCTTAATGTTGTTTAATGGAGCTAAGTGGAATTGCACTTCTTACTAGGCTGTCTGAACCAAGCTGTTACTTTTGTCTGAACTACTTGCTATTTCAATGGCTTAGGATTGGTTTATATCCAAAGCTGGGTTGGTTTTGCAAGAAGTGATGTAAAATAGTTGCTTGAATGGTAAATTCAAATTTAGTAAATGACTTTAAAAAGAAATGAAGAAAATATGCCAACTTAGTGCGTGTGCAGAAGTTGTGTATATGGGTGTGTGTGACAGATAGATAGATCAGGTGTACAGGCATATACATCAAATATTATATGTTAGAGCAAATGTTGGATATGTGAATGCTAAACTTATATAACTATCTTTTGATTGATGACTATGATGATTGTTGTGTTATTAGCTTTTATAAATGTATTTTAATGTATTTCATGGACAAAGAGGTTTGGCAGTTGTAGCTAATTCATCCGTATTGTATTAACTGACCTTTGATTCATTCATGACGCATGTCATTACTGTCTCCGCTTTTTGGATGGAAAAATAGGACTAAGCAAATGGCAGCTTAAAAATGATTGAGTGACTGTGGTCAAAATACACTGTAGTAAACATTTAAAACTTGTGTACCTACAGACAAGGATTGTGACAAGTCCAGGACAGATCTAAGGTCTAAATTCAGGTTTCCCAAATGTCCTCTTTATAGAATCAGAATTATAGAATAATTTATTTTCCATCACTTTATTATGTCATTTGTTACATTTATGGAAACTGAGATGGTATTTAAATAAGAAAAGATATAGGAATCAAGTTTTGTTATATTGCTTATACCATAAATATCTGGGCACTGACTTCATTGAATTAAAAGAAAAGATTTATCCAGTGAATGTGTGAATCTAGCTTCTGCATGGATTTTTGTTTGATATCATGGAGGGAAAGAAGCGGCTGTGGATACATATTTGAACTAAATGAATAAGAGACCCAGCAATGTAAATAACAGTAGTGTTTCCCTACTGTAATTATAACATCAACACTCACTCATACTGATTCGTATACTGAGTAATTACTTGGGAAAAAATAAAAATGAATCTACCTGTTTCAAATAGAAGCTGCAGGCATAGATAAATTGATGTAGATACACACAGTTAAAATGAGACTCCAGACTGAACAAAAACACACTTTACATAAATAGTCACGGCACTGAACAAGTAATAATACGGTGTTCTGCATTTGGAGGTGAAACCTCAAGGAAACTCAGTATGGATTTTCATTTGCCAGGATGTATCCCAATGAGGGGGGTAATTGTTCCTGAAGGTTTAGATACGTTTTCTTTTCTGATTATTAAGCATTCTAAGTCAGATGTTAAACAAGTCAGAATAATACATAAGCATGTTGTATACTCTATTTTTTGTGTGTGTTGTGGCTGTGTATTCAAAGGGGAAATGCAAAGGAAGCTCTTATATTCAAATTGGGAGCTTTAATTAGCTTTGGAGACCTGCCAACCCCCAGTTTCCATTCATCTGAGAATTGCGACAACAGAGAATAAATCATGTTTTAAAGTGACCATGGCAAATGGAGCTCTCAAATCTTTCACATGGAGGAATAGGGTGATGCCTGATGGTAGCAAGAGTATAAAAGTTCCTTACAGGGGAAAATATACAGTAGAGTCTCACTTATCCAAGCTAAACGGGCCAGCAGATGCTTGGATAAGTGAATATCTTGGATAATAAGGAGGGATTAAGGAAAAAGCCTATTAAACATCAAATTAGGTTATGGTTTTACAAATTAAGCACCAAAACATCATGTTATACAACAAATTTGACAGAAAAAGTAGTTCAGTACGCAGTAATGTTATAAATATGTTGTAATTACTGTATTTACGAATTTAGCACCAAAATATCACAATATATTGAAAACATGGACTACAAAAATGGCTTGGATAATCCAGAAGCTTGGATAAGCAAGGCTTGAATAAGTGAGACTCTACTGTATATACTCTGGATCCAGTCCTTTTCAAAGCATTTTAAAAGAATCCGGTCCCTTTCAAAGCATTGAAAAAACGTAGCTGTTGATCCAAAACTGGCTGTAATTTTCAATGAATGAGAATGTGTTTCTGTTCCATTTGTATTTTGTTCTTCTTCCAAGTTCTTCAGTGCGTACATTTCTTTATTTTGTGACACTTGGTGTCTGGTGGCTGCTTTCAGGATGCCTGAGGTAACATATGTAATGCTGATAGGGATAGTATGTTTGTTGGGATTTAGTTGGACTGTAAATCCTCCCATCTGTCATGTTAAGGGAACTATATCAGGTATGGGTGATGGGCAATGTAGTCAAATGATGTTTAGAGGAATACACATTCCCCAGTTCTGATATATGTATGTGGTTGCCCAATGCTTCACAACATCCCTTTGATGGCGGTGAGATTGAGAACTAGCACATATATACACAACAGAAATATGGTATCACTAGCTGTACCTGGCCACGCGTTGCTGTGGCGTTGTCTGGTGGTGTTGGTGAGAAATTGTTGAGGTAGTGGTGGTATTGAATGTCTATTGTATGGTTGTCTTTATGTTTAGTATGCACACTGAAGTGGATTATATGGCAGTGTGGAGTCAAGATAATCCAGTTCAAAGCAGATAATATAAGATTCTAAATGGATTATATAGATGTGGAAGGGCCTTGAGTCTACACTGCCAAATAATCCAGTTAAAATCTGATAATCTGTGGGAAAGGCCTAAGTGAGGCCTAACTATGCCTGTCCCCTGGGCTGAGTAGATTTGCTAGGAGACCAAGTGGGCGGAGCTTAGCCTTCTAACTGGCAGCAATTGGATAAAAACTATTATTCCTCTCCCTGTAATTAGGACTTTATTTTTCTTCTCTTTTTGTTGTATCAACCTAGAGCCGTGAGTGATGGGTTGTGTTGTCAAATTTCGAGGTTGGGGGGCCTGTAGTTTTGTTGTTTTGTCCGCTGCCCTGATGCCATCACTCTTTTATATATATAGATAGCAGCAATCCTTTTAAGCCTGATGGGATTTGTTCTAAAGTAGGTGTGTTAAGGATCACAGTTTATGGTGCCAAATACACTTTTCTGGGGAGGAGTGTCATTGAACTTTATTGAACTTCCTTTTGCACAGACACATGCAGGTCTATGACGACATATTATCTATTCCCTTTGTGTTAGTCCTGCTAGATAGACTAAGGATCTGACAAATAGTTTTCATTGATCTTATCTTCCTATAGCTGTCAGCATGTCATTAGAGAATCCATGACATTTAAAGCCAGTACAGAACTGTCATGCAAATAGGACCATGGTAAATAACACAAAAATCAGATAGTGGGCTTAATGGCTGAAGGACGATTTATTCCTAGAGTTCCTTGATCTAAATCCAGCAATACACCACACTTGTTCTCTTTGTTTGCTATCTTGTTATTCCAAAGAACTAAGAAACATCCAAGTTGAGGGCAGAGATGGCTGAATCTGTCATGCTTGATTTTGCTCACCGTCTTCTTTTTCCAATGTGAAATTCATTTCATATTCTTCCCTCATTAAATTGCTGGGTTTGTTTTAGTTATTCTGCACAATGCTTTGTCACATGCATGTTTTTGTCTATGCTTTGCAAATACAAATGTCTATATATTTTTTAAATGTTCCGTAAGCATTTTTCTCACCAAACTAAGAACCGAGATATTTCATATGTTTTTCCCCTTATCAACACATACGCATACCCTTTTTGTCTCACACCTTCCAAAATATATACATTTTCTAGAGTGTGCTTGTGAACTGCGTCACAGTCTTTGGGAAAGTGCAGATATGTTGACATCAAAACATTTTCCACTTCATGTTCTAATTCTGGAAATGAACACTTCTCACTCATCCGTAGTTGGAGGTTTGGCTTTTTACACTTCTGAGAATCTCTTTTGCAAGTACAGTAGAGTAGATATTTTGGTGCTAAATTCGTAAATACAGTAATTACTATGTAGCATTACTGCATATTGAACTACTTTTTCTGTCAAATTTGTTGTATAACATGACGTTTTGGTGCTTAATTTATAAAATCATAACCTAATTTGGTGTTTAGTAGACTTCTCCTTAATCTCTCCTTGTTATCCAACATATTCGCTTATCCAACGTTCTGCTGGCCTGTTTATGTTGGATAAGTGAGACTCTACTGTACCACACAAACTACAAGAGCAGCATAGTATGAACACAAAATGAGAGAAAACAACTGGACAAAATTCTGGATTTTGAGTGCATTGCAGTGCATTCTATACACTGTGGTATAATTGAATGGTGTAATTAAATAAAATATTTTAAATATGTTACAAATGTACGCACATGAACTCATTCATAATATTATAGTGCTGATAGGGGAAATATAAACATTTTCTGAACTGTCTCAATGCCTTTTGTGACATTTGCACTGCAATGTAGATATCTTTGCATTGCTTCATTGCAAGAGTGGAAACATCTGGTTTTCCAGATGTATCGGGCTAAACTCACACAATTCTTTATCATTGGCTGAGCTGATTAAAAGTGATGGGCATTCAAATGCGAAACATCTGGAGGAACAAAAGTTCACCATTCCTGCTTCTCAGAGGTGATTCTGTGTCATTATTCACTACTTGTTTGAGCAGAGGTGTATAAAAACTTTCTACTGGGATGAAGAAAATAGCAAAGTCACAGACAACACAGGACAAACCGTTTATCAGATACCAAATAGAGTTCTTTAGGGCAACTTTCACATGGAGATAATAATGCCACTAAGTTTTGGATATCTTTAAATGGTGATTGCTGTAATTGGGTTTTTATATCGGAATATGATGTTTAATGGGAGCCCTCGGTGGCGCAGTGGGTTAAACCACTGAGTTGCTGAATTTGCTGACCGAAAGGTCGGAGCTTCGAATCCGGGGAGTAAATCCGCTGTCAGCTCCAGCTTCTGCCAACCTAGCAGTTTGAAAACTGTGAGTTGATCAATAGGTACCGCTCCGGCGGGAAAGTAATGGCGCTCCATGCAGTCATGCCGGCCACATGACCTTGGAGGTGTCTACGGACAAGGCCGGCTCTTCAGCTTAGAAATGGAGATGAGCACCAACCCCCAAAGTCAGATACAACTAGACTTAACATCAGGGGGAAACCTTTACCTTTACTACCTATGAAGTTTTAACTGATTATGTATTGTGGTTGGATGTACTGTACTTGTATGAATTTTATATGTTGTACACTGCTTTGAATCCCACCCATGGGAAAAAGCAGGATAAAAATGAAATAATAATAATAATAATAATAATAATAATAATAATAATAATAATAATAATATCACTTAAAGTAAAACATAATAAATCAGAGAACTAAATGATGTGAAAGCCAGCATGGTAAAGCGATTTGGATATTGGGCCAGGACTCTGGTAGACCACAGTTTGAATTCTTGCTGAATGATAAAAAAAACCACCACATGACTTTGGGTACATCATACACTTTAATCCTAAAAGGAAGGCAATGACAAATTTCTTGTGAGCTAATCTTACCAAAGACACTAGGCTCGTGATAAGTCAGACTTGACTTGAAAGCTCATCAAAACAACAACAATATATATGGGAGACAGTGTTTATCAAAACTCTTAGGGTGACTTAAAATCCTCTTAAATATAGTAGAACCTCAGTATTCATGGGGGATATGTTCCTGGACTTGATGTGAATTTGGAAAACTGCAGATAATAGTGAATCCTATTTAAATGAAGGGCTTCACAGATTTGCATTGGTAGGCATAGAAAATGCCTATAGAAAAAATCTTTTGCTTGATGTTTGTAAATGAAATCTCTTTCATGGGGTTCATTAAAACTCTGAAACAATTAAGATAATCTTCACATGGTCTAAAACAGGGGTCCCCAAACTAAGGCCCGGGGGCCGGATGCGGCCCTCCAAGGTCATTTACCTGGCCCCCGCCCACAGTTTTATAATATAATATTTTATATCATTTTAATAATATAATATATTGTATATACATATAATACTGATAATAATATTATAATGTTATACAATATAATACAAATAATAATACCATATAATAATACTAATTATATATTATATATTACATATAATATTACAGTATAGTAGTATAGTTCAATATCTATATATATAAAAGAGTGATGGCATCACGGCGATGGACAAAACAACAAATCTACAGCCCCCCCAAACTCGAAAATTGGCAACGCAATCCATCATCCCCGCCTCCAGTAAGATATAACAAAATTTCACTACAAGCACAATCACAGGGCCAACAAAAGCCCAAAAACCGCAACAGCCAATCAGGGCCTGCGAACTCCCCCCCCCCGCGCCCGCGCGCCCGCACACACACACACAGAACACTCACCCTCTCTCCCCGCCTCCATCGCCCCATGGCGAGAAAGAAGCCGGAGCTTCACCGAACTCAAACCAACCCATAATAAGTTGCAAAATACGGCAAAGAAGCGGGAGAGAGGAGGGCGGCATGGAGCCCCGGAGTCTTTCTCCTCTCGCCTCACTTCCAACAGACCCCTGAGAATGCTTGCCACGAGAGAATACTACTTGGAACCCTAACCCATACGGCCGAAAAACTCACACAATGCTGCTGCTACTTCTTAAAGGGACAGGCGTCCTATTTCTTCCCATGAGGCTGTGGAGTGTAGAGTCCCCTCTGGGGGGCAGGGCGCGGGCCCAGATGGACAGGACCTTGTGGCTGTAACGGCTCAGCCAGCCGAGTTCGGCCCGGCACTCCACCTCAAAGGCCAGGAAGGTGGCCTCGTCCGACAGTGACACTGCCTCCATTGAGAAGCCAGATGCAGAAGGAGGAGAAGGAGAAGCAACTGCCATGCCTCCCCCCAGGCCCCGTCAAAGGCAGGTGAGGCCCCGCTTCTGCCCGTTAATTGATCAGGGTGGCCAGAGGCAGGCTCTTCCTCTTGGCTCCTGGGTTGCAAGCTGGGATCACCTGCCCTGCAGGGATGTTACAGGACAACAATTAAATACAGGGTGTCGAAACACTTTCCCATGTTTTTCTGGGGAAGAAATACAGTTAGGCCAGGCATGGGCCAACTTCAGCCCTCCCTTTCTCTCTGTGTGTGAGAGAGACAGACCCCCAGGAGACACAGGACAGGTTTAGATATGGATGTGCCTGTGGGTGTGGGCGTGTGTATATGTGGCTGGAATTCCACGTTCAAAATATCCCTTTTCCAACTTCCAAATTAGATTTGTCTAAATTAACATTCACAGCCAGCTAACAACTCCAAAGAAAGGATTCCCCCCAGGCAGGAAGCAGCCAGGCAGGTTATTATATATGTATATATATATATATATATGGATGTGCATGTGGGTCTGGGTGTGTGTATGTGTGTGGCTGGAATTCTACATTCAAAATATCCCTTTTCCAACTTCCAAATTAGATTTGTCTAAATTAACATTCACAGCCAGCTAACAACTCCAAAGAAAGGATTCCCCCCAGGCAGGAAGCAGCCAGGCAGGTTATTATATATGTATATATATATATATATATGGATGTGCATGTGGGTCTGGGTGTGTGTATGTGTGTGGCTGGAATTCTACATTCAAAATATCCCTTTTCCAACTTCCAAATTAGATTTGTCTAAATTAACATTCACAGCCAGCTAACAACTCCAAAGAAAGGATTCCCCCCAGGCAGGAAGCAGCCAGGCAGGTTATTATATATGTATATATATATATATATATGGATGTGCATGTGGGTCTGGGTGTGTGTATGTGTGTGGCTGGAATTCTACATTCAAAATATCCCTTTTCCAACTTCCAAATTATTTTTGTCTAAATTAACAATCACAGCCAGCTAACAACTCCAAACAAAGGATTCCCCCCAGGCAGGAAGCAGCCAGGCAGGTTATATATGCGTGTGGGTCTGTGTATGTGTATGTATGTGGCTGGAATTCCACATTCAAAATATCCCTTTTCCAATTTCAATATTATATTTATCTAAATTAACATTCACAGCCAGCTAACAACTCCAAAGAAAGGATTCCCCCCAGGCAGGAAGCAGCCAGGCAGGTTATTATATATGTATATATATATATGGATGTGCATGTGGGTCTGGGTGTGTGTATGTGTGTGGCTGGAATTCTACATTCAAAATGTCCCTTTTCCAACTTCCAAATTATTTTTGTCTACATTACCAATCACAGCCACCTAACAACTCCAAACAAAGGATTCCCCCCCAGGCAGGAAGCAGCCAGGCAGGTTATTATATATACAGTAGAGTCTCACTAATCCAAGCCTCACTTATCCAAGCCTGTGGATAATCCAAGCCATTTTTGAAGTCAATGTTTTCAATATATCAAGATATTTTGGTGCTAAATTCATAAATACAGTGATTACAACGTAACATTACTGCGTATTGAACTACTTTTTCTGTCAAATTTGTTGTATAACATGATGTTTTGGTGCTTAATTTGTAAAATTATAACCTAATTTGATGTTTAATAGGCTTTTTCTTAATCCCTCCTTATTATCCAAGATATTCGCTTATCCAAGCTTCTGCCGGCCCGTTTAGCTTGGATAAGTGAGACTCTACTGTATATATATATATATATATATATATATATATATATATATGGATGTGCGTCTGGGTCTGGGTATGTGTATGTATGTAGCTGGAATTCCACATTCAAAATATCTCTTCTCCAACTTCCAAATTATATTTCTCTACATCTGGACTTAATGTCTGGGGAAAACCTTTACCCTTGACCTTAACTACCACCAATTCCTCAATACTTTAGTTCCCAGACCACCAGACTTCGCCACAGCAACGCGTGGCCGGGCACAGCTAGTAGTAATATATAATGCTAATATTGTGCAATGCTAATAAAATAATATATTCTATGTACATACAGCTGCTCTGAGTCCCCTTCAGGGTGAGAAGGGTGGGATATAAATGTAATAAATAAATGTAGTAGATGAATAAATAAATAATTTTAGACATAGGCTCACCCAAAGTCTGAAATGACTTGAAGGCACACAACAACAACAACAACAACAACAACAACAATCCTAATTAACTTGACTATCTCATTGGCCAGAAGCAGGCCCACACTTCCCATTAAAATCCTGATAGGTTTATGTTGGTTACAGTTGTTTTCATTTTTAAATATAGTATTGTTCTTTCATTGTTGTTGTTGTTTTGCACTACAAATAAGACATGTGCAGTGTTCATAGGAATTTGTTCGGATTTTTTTTCCCCAAATGATAATTTGGCCCCTCCACAGTCTGAAAGATTGTGGACCGGCCCTCCGCTTTAAAAGTTTGGGGACCCCTGGTCTAAAATGTGTAATATAGTGGCTGGAATAGTGGTGATGCAGGAAGGGAAAGGTCCCCTAGTGTGTTGGCTATGCAGAAAATCAGACACTGGAGAAATGTTGTGGGCTACTTCAAGTTTAGAGATGTTGTCTGTTTTCCCTTGTCATCACTGCATTGCAACCCTAGAAAAAGTACAACCACTAGAGTAGCTACTAGCAGCAAAGTGCTGGCCTCTGTTTGCCGGGTGTACTTATATAATCCAGTTCATATTAGACAATCCAAATGCAGAAACTGGATTCTATAGTAGTGTATATCCAGACATAACTGAAAGAGCCATCATCCAATCACTATTTAGTGTGGCCTCAAAGGTAGGAGGCCCTGGAAGGAAAATTTTACTTGTTCATCTCTCTGTAAAGGTTGAAATGTTTAGCTAAAAGCCTGTGGTCTAGAAAAAGATAGATAGAAATAACACATTATGAGTAACAAGGCTGCAACTGACAACACATACTTTGGTGACAGTGAAAGAATCCTTTTTTCACACAACACTGTCATGATAGGTTATGTTACCTTTTGTATAGCAAAATGACATTCACTTGTTACTTTTACTGTGTTTTTGTGTGGTTTGTTTGGGGAAATTCTGGATTTTTTGGGTCATTTTTGTATTTTTAAATTATAAAAATGTAATGAAAAGGCAACCTTTTAGGAACTAGTTATTTACTAAGATTTACTAATGTATTACTTTCAAAGCAATCTTTTAAGATGTAACATTTAACATAGAAGTTGGGTGTATTCCTGATACAGAAATCAAAACAGCTCCAAATTCTGAAATTATAATAATATAATAATAATAACTTTATTTTTTTATCCTGTCTCCATCTCCATGAAGGGACTCGGGGCGGCTCACATGGGGACAAGCCCAACAACACAAGTTAAAACACAGAACTACATAAAACAGTAAAAACACATCAACAGAATTAAAACCAGGACAATAATAATAACTAAACATTCAGAGGGTAAAATTGTCTAGAACTCTGAATAAGGCTCCTAGGAGGTATAAGAGCGATCAAAAATAGGGTTGGAGGAGCAATCTCAGTAAACACTAAAACCATAAAGTGATAAAGTGCAATAACTGATAATGAGATTTAAGCGAACTGAGTATCTGGTGGGACTACTTACTCAAATTGTCCACTGAGATAGGGTTCTATGTATGCACACTTTATTTCATGCACAAATATATTGCATATAAAATTGCTTCCAGGCTATGCATATGAAATATGGATTTAAACTTGCATCTTATCTCCAAGATATTGCAAATATTCCAAACTACCCCCTAAATCTGGGGGGAAAAAATCTGAAATCTAAAACATTTTTGGTCCCAAGCATTTCAGATCAGGGATACCAAACCTGTATTACTTTGAACAAAGGGCAATTCCTGGTTTGTGGACCATATTTATTTACAGTATTTATATTCCGCCCTTCTCACCCCAAAGGTGACTCAGGGCGGATCACATTATATACATATAGGGCAAACATTCAATGCCCATAAACACATCGAACCGAGACAGAGACAGACAGAGGCAATTTAACCTCCTGAGGGGATGTTCGATTCTGGCGACAGGGGGGAGCAGCTGCTTCATCATCCACTCTGACGGCACTTCCTCACTTCCTCATTCCAACGTCCTAAATTAGTTAAACTTGCCTCATAGAATCATAGAATAGTAGAGTTGGAAGAGACCACATGGGCCATCCAGTCCAACCCCCTGCTAAGAAGCAGGAAATCTCATTCAAAGCACCCCCGACAGATGGCCATCCAGCCTCTGCTTAAAAGCCTCCAAAGAAGGAGCCTCCACCACGGCTCCGGGGAGAGAGTTCCACTGCTAAGCAGCTCTCACAGTGAGGAAGTTCTTCCTGATGTTCAAGTGGAATCTCCTTTCCTGTAGTTTGAAGCCATTGTTCCGTGTCCTAGTCTGCAGGGCAGCAGAAAACAAGCTTGCTCCCTCTTCCCTATGACTTCCCTTCACATATTTGTACATGGCTATCATGTCTCCTCTCAGCCTTCTCTTCTGCAGGCTAAACATGCCCAGCTCTTTAAGCCGCTCCTCATAGGGCTTGTTCTCCAGACCTTTGATCATTTTAGTTGCCCTCCTCTGGACACATTCCAGCTTGTCAACATCTCCCTTCAACTGTGGTGCCCAAAATTGGACACAGTATTCCAGGTGTGGTCTGACCAAGGCAGAATAGAGGGGAGCAGGACTTCCCTGGATCTAGACACTATTCCCCTATTGATGCCTCCCCACTTTTATAAGTGGTACCTTATTTCCTACTTCATAGATACAACTATCTTTCGGGTTGCTAGGTCAGCAACTAGCAGGGGCTATTTTTTAAATTTTTAATTTACGGGTGTTCACCCCGCCATGTCCTGGCCTCGAACTCATGACCTCATGGTCAGAGTGATTTATTGCAGCAGCTGCTCACCATAGTATTTCCAAATAAAATAAAATATGTACAACATGCCACCCCCTCTCAAAAAATGGAAACTGTATAACTAGGTTCAGTGGCTGCAATAGGGTCTTGATATCATGTACTTATTTTAGAAACTTCAATGGGTTATGCAAGTTTATGTGATTGCAGCAAATATATTCCAGCCTGACTTGGCCCAATCTGTAATACTAGTACTTATTTTCTATACGACAGTGACAGATAATTCTCAGTGCAAACGTTTACATGAAATGTTGGCATCTCCTTCACTAGGCATTTCCTCCTCTCAGAAGCAAGTCCCAATGATTTCAGTAGGGCTTACTCTTCTGTAAACATGTTGAATTGTGATCTACATTTCTGGAAAGTTGTAATTCAAACAGTAGCTTTCATTACTCCTTAAATTTGCATCCTTGAAGATCTTCATGGATTAGTTGGAAGTTCATGAGTGCTTTTCCATGTCTCTGCTGGAATTTAGGAAATTGATCTGTGTGCTAGCCAGACCGTTGTTATTTTATGCATATATTTCTTTAAAAGAGAATTATGAAAATTAATAACTTTCCTACCTTTCAGTAAAAGATTCAGCTCCTGGGATTTTTTTTTTACTATTACAGGAACAATTTGCAGCAGGTTAGGCAGAAAAGAAGAGATTTTAATGAGAGGATTTAAGGATGTCCATGCCACAAGCAATTGATCCAATTGAAGTGACACACTGGGAAACTTCCACAGTCCTTGAAAAAATATTGCTGAGAGTTATACATGTACCCAGCGGGAAACTGATCCTCGCATTACAGAATGCCCTTTAAACTGCATGTATATATCATCTTGATGTCCGATTCCCACATCTTTTTCTAACAGACTCATTCACTTCATGCTACGAGCTATTCGTCTTGGGTGGATTAAAGAAGCAAAAGGTTATTGTACATCTCAGTCAGAGTCAGGCAACGATACTCCGCTGCCTAAGGCACGTCATCAGGTGATATGCCCACCTATCCAATTCAAGGTACAGTAGACACTCAGTTAACAGGAATTCAAATAATCCACAAAAAGAAATGGAAGAAAAAATACTTGAGCCGTTTTCCCGCTGAGCTGCAGAACTTGCTGACCGAAAGGTCACTGGTTCGAATCCGGGGAGCGGGGTAAGCTCCCGCTATTTGCCCCAGCTTTTGCCAACCTAGCAGTTCGAAAACATGCAAATGTGAGTAGATCAATAGGCGGGAAGGTGACAGCGCTCCATGAAGTCATGCCGGCCACATGACCTTGGAGGTGTCTGTGGGCAATGCCGGCTCTTCGGCTTAGAAATGGAGATGAGCACCAACCCATAGAATCGGGCACGACTGGACTTAACGTCAGGGGAAAACGTTTACCTTTACCTATAACAGTACTACATTAAGTTCTGTTTGTCTTAATTAGCTTTTAATTACTGTATTTCAATATTAATAGCAAATCAATGAATAGCTTATAGTGTGGTATAGTATGGAATATAGCATTTGCTCAGCATATTTTAATAGTTACACTCAAGCAATAATAATAATAACAACAAAAAACAACAACAACTTTATTATTTTTATTTTTTAAAAAAAATATTTTATTGAAGTTTTACCTTATAAGATAGAGTAAATTAACATCAAAAGAGTGAGAACATTTGATTGTATAGAAAGTAGGAAAACTGTGGTTAAAAAAGGATCAAAGAGGGAGAGAGAGAAAAAAAAACCAAAAACCAAAAACAAAGGTAAAGTGTCCATATTTATATAAAAAATAAAATAAATTAATCTGAACAAATGGCGATATAAAAATGGCAAAGTACTTGGCAAAGAAACACACCAAAAAGCAAAAGCAAAAAAGCATTAGCACTGGCATTAAACACTTTGATTAAAATCGCTAGGTTAGAAGCAGCTGACATTGGTAATGTTCTAACAAAGAACTGCCAAAAACTGTTAAAGTTAAACTAAACAATCATTGTTGTTCCAGTACAACAGTTGGAAAATATAATAATAATAATAATAATAATAATAATAATAATAATAATAATAATAATACTACAAATAGTCAGGATTTCCAAGCAGTATGTCATCATTTGGTTAGCAGAGAGATATAGAAGAATAGTATAACGTGCATTTATGATAAGTCTATATTTCTTTAAGGCTAGTAATAAATCATGTTCTTACTCCTAAAATAGTATATTTTTGATGACCTCTGGAACAATAGATAGTATAATTAGAACAGGATGGATTCAATATTGGTATTTTCATTAAGACATTCTAGTCTATATATTTGTAGAAATGCTCTGACTCACTGCCTGCATATTATAATTTATTATGCTTTATTTTATTTAATAAAAGAACATTCCTAAAATAAAAAGTGATACAACAGACCATAGGATAATTCTGCCTGAAATGCAGGCATTTATATTCTACCATCTAAGGAAATACATTAAAAACTATTCTTAATGTACTAAAAAAACAACTTTATTTTTATACCCCACCACCCTCTCCCAAATGGGGCTCGGGACAGCTTACACATGGGGCCAATGCCCTAGATACCAATACAAATGATCCATCAAAACAGATAAATACAAAACAGCAATGAGAAACTACATTTATCTGGCATCTCCCAATCCCCATGAGTGACAGTTAACTGGGAGTCTACTGTTATAATACCTAAAACCAGCTATGTTCTTTGGCTGAATGATGTAGAAAACCTCACAAGTGTTTCTTGCCCTTTTCTGACAGCACAAATATAGCATTAAGTAATTAAATAACTAATACTTTTCTTTCCAAATCTGCTGCCTGAAGTGGCAAACTCACTTTGCCTCATGGCTAAGACTGCTGATATATGTGGGCCTATTGCTAATCGCAAAAATATCTCCATATTTACAGTAGAGTCTCACTTATCCAACATAAACGGGCCAGCAGAATGTTGGATAAGCGAATATGTTGGATAATAAGGAGGGATTAAGGAAAAGCCTATTACACATCAGATTAGGTTATGATTTTACAAATTAAGCACCAAAACATCATGTTATACAACAAATTTGACAGAAAAAGTAGTTCAATATGCAGTAATGCTATGTAGTAATTACTGTATCTATGAATTTAGCACCAAAATATCACGATGTATTGAAAACATTGGCTACAAAAATGTGTTGGATAATCCAGAACGTTGGATAAGCGAGACTCTATTGTATCTTACATAAACTGGACAACCAGGAGGGTTAAACTACAGAAGCATATGAAAATCCAATGATGATGTAGGACTAAATAAAACATTTCCCAGACTTGTGCAAAAGGCATTAGCAGCTATTTAAATTCATAGTAACAGAACCCAGTGTTCCTCCTCATCAGCTTCATAACAGCCTCCCTACAATTGGTTTATCTTAAGAGACCAATTTGATTAATTTCCTTTGGAGGTAAGAGAGTGTTTACAGAGCATATCAATATATATTTTTGGTTTTAATAACATTATTTGCCCTGGAAAAAACTGACAGCTCTTCCTCCAAGGACTCCAATTTCTCTGTTTAAGTCATTATTGCATAAATCATTCTTGACAGCTGTAAAATGGGACATTGCCTTCAAGGTTTCCATTAAGATAAGGAAAGAGTGGATAAAATAAGGGCCTTAAAATGTTTATAATGCCGAAATTGCTATATCAATTCCAAACACTACCAAATACAGTAGAAATAGGGATGATAAAGATATGAGATAGAAGAATTAAGAAATAGGCAGTTGGAGAAAAAAGGTCCAGAATAAGAAATTAATTGTTAAATTCAAAAGAGGAAGGAGGAGACTGGGGAATACCAAGTTTAGAAGCATACTGTGATGTGTTTCAAATTTAAAGATTGTTAGAAATACTAAGAAAAATAGGAAAATATGGAGAAAATAATAAATAATATTATAAATAATATGTAAGGAATGGAATAGGAGAGAGGAAATGGAATGTAAGGGATCGTTTAAAGGAACAATAAGAGTGTGGAAAAAAGAAAGAATAAATTAAGTCCAGACAATAAGTTGGCAACAATATGGCAGATTAATCACAACAATGATGTAAATTTAGGTAGAGCACTGAGATTAATCAAAAGTAGAGGAAAAAGATTAGTTGAGGACTTGTATACAGAAGATGGAAATCTTGTAGAGCAAAAAGAAATTCAGAACTCAATAGGAGCAGGAAACTAGATCCAAAGTTGGACTATAAGACAAAATGTTTATAGGTGGAGGGAGAGAATCAGGGAACAAAACAGTCCATTTGAGAAAGTGATAAGGAAATGTCTGAGAGATGAGAAAAAGGTGGGAGGAGACTTGTATGAACAAATTATAATGGCAAAAGAAGAAATAATAGAGGAAATACTTCAAATGTAGGGAATGGGCATGAAAATTGAGAGGGAAGACACCCAAAAGAAAATAAATAATATAGCAAAAGAAAAAAATATAATGTACTAACGGAAGTAAGAAGGAAAATGCTACAAAAATGAAATAGGACTCCTGCACAACTTTCATGTTTTATACCAGAGTAAATGACAGGTGTTGGCATGATTGTAAACAAAGAGTTGTGTTTAATCACATGATATGGGAATGTGATTGAGTATAGGCATGATTGAGAATGATTAAAGGAGAAAGTAATAAAATGTTAAATCTTCAAATAATAATAGCCAACAGAAATGTATTACATGCTAGGATACCAGGAGTTTATAATGTACGAAAGGAAATAGTGGTAGACAAATTAATAGCGTGTGCACAAATTGTTTTAGTGAAGGGTTGGAAAGATAAAACAAAATTGACTCTGACAAATTGGTATAATTATATAGTTAATATGTTAAATGTGGAAATAACAAATTGTAAATTGAACAATATAAATGAAATAGAAAATATTATAATAATTAAGAGTATGTGGGATTCAGTTAGGAATTGCTTGGAGAATGTATTAAGATGTGGAGTGGCAAAATTGAGATTATGACAGATATTTCAAAAGTAATTTCTGTAGTTTACTGTACAAAGATTATGTCCAAGGGGAAAGGTCAGAGGGTGGGAGTGGGGTAAAACAATAAAATGTTTATTTTAAAAAAGGTTAAGATAACCTAACCTTTTCTAATGTTGTCTGGCATGCTCATAAATTGTTTCATGGCTACTGTCAAACTCCAGAGCAGGACCCCCTGTGACTTGAAACACCACATCAGCTTGGTAAAATCAGCAAGCAGTTTATTGTAGAATATATAGAGACAAAGCAATAAAATAGTAAAAAAAAATAAATCCAAAATTTAAGATAATCCATAAACTTCAGAAGAAAACCAGGTCCATTAGTACATAGAAATTCATGAAGCAAGGCACATGAAAACAAGAAACCAAAACAGCAGAAACTCTTGGCAAAAAGCTTAAACTTGCCAACAGCATGATACATGGAACATGGAGCACTTGAAAATGAAACCAGCATGAATCAAAGACATTGACTCTAGTGAGTCACTAGTCTCCCATGAATCATTATAAAGTCTTTCGAAAGGCCCAAAACTAACAGGAAAGCATTATTTCTCACTCTCCCACTTAGATAACAGGTTGTTATCTTTCCTTTGCTGTAAACAAGGAGAACGCCTGAGATTCTGACAGTTCTGCCTCTGTTAACTAAAACTTTGTTTTCTGTCCAAGGTTTCACTATCATCTCCCTCAGCACCTGGTAAAGCAATTTCAGCATCATTTTCAGGCTGCTGCTCTGGGAAAATCAGTGAAAGGTCTTTCCCAGAAATGCAACTTTGCTCAGGCCTCTCTTCTGAACTTAACTCCGGCCCGAGCCCATCATCAAGACCATCATCAAGACCATGCATATCAACATGCACATCATTCCCATCATGAACATCATCCTGATCATCATTCCTATCATGAGCATCAGGCACAATCACAGGCTGAACAGGCTGACATACAACTGCTACTTAGCCCTATTATTTATTTATTATTTTATTTACAGTATTTATATTCCGCCCTTCTCACCCCGAAGGGGACTCAGGGCACATCACATTGTATACATATAAGGCAAACATTCAATGCTATATACATAGGACAGGACAGAGACAGATGCAGAGGCTATTTAACCTTCTCCTGAGGGGATGTTCGATTCTGGCCACAGGGGGGAGCAGCTGCTTCATCATCCATTGTGATGGCACTTCCTCATTCCAACATCATAAATTAGTTAAATTTGCCTCCCCACTTTATAAGTGGTACCTTATTTCCTAGTTGATAGATGCAACTTTCTTTCGGGTTACTAGGTCAGCAACGAGCAGGGGCTATTTTTTATTTTTTTATTTTTAATTGACGGGTGCTCACCCCGCCACGGGCTGGCCTCAAACTTATGACCTCATGGTCAGAGTGATTTATTGCAGCAGGCTGCTCACCAGCCTGTGCCACAGCCCAGCCCCTATTGGAGTTTGGCGTTATAATTAGCCCTCCATATTTGCTGGAGGGAAATCACATGTGGGAAGCATTTCCGAAGCAGTGAGGATCTGTACTGGCTCCCATGCTGTGAGGGAAGCGTCATAGTATGCTTTCACTCCAGTTGAGGGTGGGGCCTCCACCAGAAGTCCAGCAACGTCATGTGATGGGCAACATGCTCATCCTAGAATGCTAAAAAAGCCCCATGTGATAAGGTCATAAGTGCCTTTAGGTCCTCCAGCATGACTGCTGAAATCTGACCATTGAATTTCATTGGATGACACAGAAAATCCTAGGGAGTTCTCTGTTTAAATCTCTGTGGAGACTTAGTGGATGTTGACCATAGAGTTGTCCTGGAGGACCGAGAAATTTCTAGAGAGAACAGTTTAATAGAATTGGTGAATAAATACATACACAAAAGTTGAACACAGAATTGTGGAGGGCTGGAACCCATCACATTAAGGCTGGCTGGCATTTGACATGCATTGTGTGGAATCTGGCAAGGCCCGGTGGGGAAGTCACCCATGTTGCCGCCGCTGCCTTCTGCAACAGTTCCACTTCACTTGGGGCACAGAGCCTCACCAGAAGTAGATCGACATAATGTGATGAGAGCTGGTGGACTCCATTCCTCAAGTGAAGTGAAAGTGTCATAGGATGGGCAATATTGCCCATCTGATGAGGTCATAGTTAAGATCAACAGATAAAGATTTCTTCACGATTAAATTTTCCCCAGTTCTGTGAATATATGAAAGAGGACAAGACTACCTCTACTAAGTTAAGGTGATATTTTTAATGCTTGAGGGAACTCATTGTGTGTTTCTGCTACTCTCTGACTTGAAAATGCCTTGGGCACAATATAAATTGTTCCATTTGGTACCTGAAACCAGCAACTGGAAAGGCAAATCTCTAGTTTTTTTCATTAATACATAATCTAGCTTCATTTTTATGTGAAAACAACTGAGAAGATCTCAAGGTTAGAAGAAAGGTTACATTCATAATAGAAATATCTTTCAAAGGTAGTTATTGGAATCCGCATTTTATTTTAACTTCTTTATTTTAAAACAATGATACTCGGCCTTTCTCCATTGTGGGGAAGGAGGCTCAAAGCTGCTAAAATTAGAAATCATACATTTAATAATAAATGAAATTAAAAATACGCTTATCGTTTAAAACAAAGCTCACTGATATTAAACCATAAAGCAATGACAGATGATAAACCTACTGGAGGAATCAAAATATTTAAAATAGTCAAAAGGCAAGAAACATATTCAATCAGCCTGCTTAAAGCTACATATTGAATAGCTTTCAAAAAAGAAAGGTCTTCATCAGCTTTCATAAGACTTTTAAATGAGGAACTGATCAAGGTCTTTCTGTTGTAAACTTTGTTCTGTAAATGAAGAACTGACTTTAAAGTGTCAGTTGGTTCTAAAAAGTAATACTGTACTTATTTGGATAACGGATATACTGGAACTTGTGTTATTTCTATTGATGTTATCTTACCGAGTTTATTGAAAGTAAGCCACCCAGCTACATGATGAGATATTGATAAACCAACAGGGGAGTTGAATTTCAGTCTTGTTTGAGAAGATGGGGGGAGGGGGGCTGGCTGCAGTGAAGGTAATGGTCATGAAGGGAATGCTTATTCTAGGATTTTCTGAAGGGGAAGCATGGTTGGTGAGAACAAGAGAGAGGGCCTTCTCAGTAGTGGCCCCATGGCTCTCGAACACCCTCTTCAGAGAGATTAGACAGGCCCCCACACTATTAACCTTCAGGAAAGAGCTGAAAACAGGGCTGTGGCCGGGCTGTGGCACAGCTGGCTAGTAACCAGCTGCAATAAATCACTTCTGACCAAGAGGTCATGAGTTCGAAGCCCAGGTCGGGTAAAGCCCCCGACCATTAAATAGCCCGGCTTGCTGTTGATCTATGCAGCCTGAAAGACAGTTGCATCTGTCAAGTAGGAAATTTAGGTACGCTTTATGCAGGAGGTTAATTTAACTAATTTACAACACCATAAAACTGCCAGTAACATGCCAGAAAAGAATGAGGAAGTACAGTCACTAGTAGACGGTGAAGCAACAGCTCCCCCTGTGGCCAGAATTGTGAAGCTGGAAATGTTAAATGCCCCTGTGTGTGTCTATACAGTATGTTGTTTGTCTGATGGCATTGAATGTTTGCCATATATGTTCATTGTAATCTGTCGTGAGTCCTCTTCAGGGCGGAATATAAATACTGCAAACAAACAAACAAACAAATAAATAAATAAAACTTGGTTATGGAATCAGGCCTTTGAAAACGGCTAAAAGGTTTAACATCGAGCATTGAATGGAAGAACACAATGATAAATCTTAAATGGGTTCAAATAGGATAGTGGTTGGGAGGTTTTTAAGGGCAACACAGTGTAAGTATTACGTATTTATTATGTATTTTATCTTATTTCATGTACAATGTCCTTGTCTATTATCGTTGATAATTTTTTTGTAATTGGCTACCGTTGGTTGTGTATTTAATTTGAAATATTTATTTGTTTTATTATGTATTCTGTGATTTTATATTGTTGTGAGCCGCTCTGAGTCCCTGCGGGGAGAGGGAGCAGGGTACAAATAAATTTTAATTAATTAATTAAAATGGGTGCATCTACACTGTACTCTGAGACCACTTTAACTGGCAAGGCTCAATGCTATGGAATCCTGGTATGTATAGTTTGGTGAGGCACCAGCCCTCTTTGGTAGAGAAGACTAAAGACCTTCTAAGACTACAACTCCTATGATTCTATAATATTGAGCTATGGCAATATTGAGCCCCGGTGGCGAAGTGCGTTATAGCACTGAGCTGGAGACCAAAAGGTCCCAGGTTAGCTCGAGCTCCTGCCAACCTAGCAGTTCGAAAACATGCCATTGTGAGTAGATCAATAGTTACCGCTCCGGTGGGAAGGTAACGGCGCTCCATGCAGTCATGCCGCCCACATGACCTTAGAGGTGTCTACGGACAACGCCGGCTCTTTGGCTTAGAAATGGAGATGAGCACCAACCCCCTAAGTCCAGTCATGACTGGACTTAATGTCAGGGGAAACCTTTACCTTTTTATGGCAGTTGAAGTGATAGCAAACAGCACTAATTCTACATTAAATAACCAATGAGCCAAATGGCTGTGGAGTTGAACTTGCAATGCAACTTTCTTGAACTCGCCCTCTACGGTGGAACAGAACCACTGTAACAATACCTCCTACTCTCAACTGATGGCAACAGTTGAGTGAGATACAATAGTCCATTGAAGTTGCTAGAGATCCAGGAGAACAACAGAACAACATTCTCCCTGTCTTTCACCCAAAATAGGTCACTGGTCAGGTCAGCCAAGTCAAGCATTGGATCAAAGCACAAGAATACTCAAAGCAAGCTAAGCATTTGACACTTTAGTCCTGCTTCATACCTTTTAAGGCGTCAGAACCAACTACATATATATTTAAGGCTGTATAGTTCTTTGGAAAATAGTTATTTCTGTGAACTTCTAACACCTTAATTGGCCCTCATTTATGAAATGCCCATTCACTTCCCTCACAATGACTCGAGATGTTCTCTTTTGTTCAATGCTAGCACTGTCTTTGAGTTGTGCAACTCTTATTTCTCCCTTACCTCAACTGTTGCTATTATCTCCTTACTCTTCTGATTCAATTTGTTGTAAAGGAATGGTTTGTGGTGAGAACAAGAAGTGAGGCTCCATGTGTTTATGGCTATTTGACAGAAAGAAAGAGGGAATGTTATTTGTGTATATCTTATCTGGAAGACAGAGGAAGGAAAGCCCTGTTCACTGCCATTTCTAGCTATGGTCAACACTGGCTCATGACTCACAACATGCTGCCTGAAGGCATCATGCTTTAGATTGTTTGAACAAAGCTTTTCCTTCAAACTATTGGGACTTAGAGAACCTGCTCACTTTTTCGTAGAAGTGTAACAGTGCTGCTTTATTCTCAGTGTTAATATTTAATTCAGAACCCTCACCCGAACTGGGTAGTCTGAGGACTAAATAAGGAATTTGGTAGCTGAACTGTTTCTTTTTCCCCAGAAATGGTCCCACTTGAAATTTTGTTTGTGGAAAAGATAATTATTTTAAAATTTCACCCTGTTTGTTTTGACAGCAATCATTGCTTAAGCATGAAACTATAATTAGGCATAGCATCCAATACAAACAATAGAAGAAACTTGCAGAACGTATTTCATTTCAAAAGAAGGCACAGATTAGACACGCTGGCTGGACTCAAAACATACTTCTGAAAGAGCCAAAATTTCAGTTCAGTCTATGAAGATTGGCTCATGGCTACTATGAGGCCTTGAGAAGATTATTGTCCTCAGTGTCCCCTTCTGCATTTTGGTTGATCAGAGGACACACTTATGGAGATTCCTCAGATTTGTTTGGTCATCCTAGATCAGAAGATGTCCAAGTGTGGTGCACCGTCTGCATGTGCTCAAATCCAAGAGTTCTCTTCAATTATTTAACTTCAAAATGGGTATATAGAGAAGTACGTAGAATTCTCTGTTAGAGACAACCAATGCCCTCTCCTGAACTATATTTCCCAAGAAATAGGTTGAGGATTAAACCAAAGTTCCATGGGAACTGAAAGGAGTTTCAATAGAATTGTCTACAGCAAAGAGTTCCAAGTAACTCACTTAAACCATACATCTCAGAGTTCCTTAGGATGGAGTCGTGTCAAGCTGAAGATGTGATAAATCCAAGAAGGGAAATAACACTTCTTTTAAACATGGCTTCATTATCAAAACTATGTGCACTCCCTACTGAATTCACTAGGCCTAGTATGCATATGCACCAGAATGATGTGACGACATGTTGGAAGAATTTGGAAACGAAATGGCTCTCCCATTCGGTCTGCTGCTATTGTTCCACCAGTGCTATGGATTCAACCATGCATGACTTAAAATATTACAGAATATTTTACAAAACCATCCGAAAAAGCAAAGCTTATATAAAGGACATTTTACTACACCACTGTATATCTTGGCACAAGTTGGTATCCACAGTGTGTGTGTGTGTGTGTGTCCTGGGCCAAATTTCAGCAGATATCAAGGCCCCACTGTATTCCATTTCCTAGATTAGCCATATGTCCTACTTTACAAAGGATAGTTCTCTATTTGAAGAAATTTCACAGGCTTTTTATATGTGCTATCTTTTTACTTCTTTTATCATAGTAATAATAATAATAATAATAATAATAATAATAATAATAATAATAATAATAATAATAAACAACTTTATTTATACCCCGCCACCATCTCCCCAACGGGGACTCGGGGCGACTTACATGGGGCCATGCCCAGAACAATACAATATAACAAAATATAAATAGAACAACAAATCATAACACAT
Source organism: Anolis carolinensis (assembly GCF_035594765.1). Lineage (NCBI taxonomy): Eukaryota > Metazoa > Chordata > Lepidosauria > Squamata > Anolidae > Anolis > Anolis carolinensis. The sequence goes on along the minus strand of NW_026943829.1, from coordinate 2,695,517 downwards.
TGAACAATACAATAAATGATAATATACACTACATTACGCAAAATCAGAAGAACAATAAAACAAGTAATGAAGATACTGGTGATTTTTGATTAATTCTTAAAAAAGAAATAGGAACAAAAATATCAATCATCTGCTATCATCAAATGTAATAGGTGCAGCAATTCACACTATTGAAAGGACCACATTTTAGTAGCTATGAAAGAAGAGGAACCTATGGGGAGGAGAAAAGAAAGAATGGTAGCCCCATTTCTGAACCAAATGCATGGGACAGGATTCAGATTTAAATTTTAAAATGCCGAGCACTCAAAGTTTGCTGCCTGGATGACTGGATATATGCATTTTGTTTTCTCTGACATGCAAATGCTTTGGTTTAATAAGAAATATTTTCATCCTAACTATGAATACATTTTGGAATTTTGGCAATGGGGATTATCAGAGGGGTTGCCAAAGACCATCAGAAAACATATATTTCTGATGGTCTTAGGAACCCCTTTGGCAGAGAAGGCTGAAGATCTCTTCGCCTGTCCTCTTCTTTTTTGGAAACAGATGACAAATCCTCCCGCCAAAAGCCCAATTTGTCTAATTCTATAGTTGGTGGGATCCAAGGGGCTCTTTGATTGTAGGTGAACTATAAATCCCAGCAACTACAACTTCCAAATGTCAAGGTGTATTTTCCAAAACTCCACCAGTGTTCAAATTTGGGCACATTGCATATCTGTGCCAAGTTTGGTCCAGATCCATCATTGTTTGAGTCCACAAGGTAGGTGAACTACAACTCCAAAACTCAAGGGTAATGCCCACCAAACCTTTCCAGTATTTTCTGCTGGTCATAAATGTTGTTAAGTATTTTTTACTGTTGCCAATTTTTTGTGACCCATAGTTTAAGGAGCAGTGCCCTAGGGCAGTGATGGCCAACCTATGACACGAGTGTCAGCACTGACACGCCTAGCCATTTTTGCTGACACGCTGCTGCATGCAGATTGATTGGATGACTATGTCTTTTGTGGCCAAATTTGGTGTGATTTGGTCCAGTGGTTTTGTTGTTTACTCCATGGGATTATGCATATTACATTTATATATAGATATATATATAGATTATTATTATATCATTCTATTATTATTATTATTATTATTATTATTATTATTATTATTATTATTATTATTATTATATTATTATTGTAGTATATTATCATATTATTATTATTATTATATTATTATATTATTCATTATTCATGACTACATTGAAACTAGAATAGAGAGAAATCAGTGTGGAAACTGCAAGAGGTACCATAGATTGTTGTACATGAAAATAATGGTAGTAAATAGTTTTTGATTTATTGAATACAGTTATATATTACAATTATATATTTTTGTTATTTAAACTACACATATTGCAAAATTATGGGTTTTTCTCGAAGTGACACACCACCCAAGTCATGCTAGGTTGTTTTTTTTTTGGTGAATTTTGACACACCAAGTGCAAAAGGTTGCCCATCATTGCCCTAGGGAATGAGTTTACACTGCTGCGGAGCAAAGAGCTGCAGGAAGCCACTGCCTTTCTGGGGTAGTTCAACTACCTAAAAATGTCTCTGCACCTTTGGGGAGGGGGTTGTTGGATGTCACCAATCATCCAGCCATTTGTTGACTGGTTTCACTGTGCTCCACCTGGAAAGCTTGAGTGTCTCCAGGCTTCTACTTCCTTCTCAGCACTTAAATGCTTGCTTGTGTATTACAGTTTGGTGCATGGTTATCTTGTACATGTTTATCATAGGTCGAATTTTGCAGGGAGCCTGGACTTTTGTGCTCATCATTTTCTTTTCAGGGATCTCCTAAAGCACTTTATGATGCCAACTCCTGGCAACTGCCAGGACTGCTTTATTTCCAGATGATAGAAGAGCCAGGAAGAGACCTTTACCCATGTGTGATTCTATGACTGCCACGTACAATCAGGCTTGAGAATTGTGTGATATCTTGATCTGTGCCAAACTTTCATACTTTTAGCCAATAAAGTTTTGGGCTTTATTTGGGCTTTATTTTATTTGGGCTTTATTCCCACCAAGTTTGTGCCTGCCCTTACCCTGTTTTCAGCCAATGTTTATGTCTAGTCCCACGGTGCTGCTTGTGCCATTTTTGTAGCCATTACAACAGCCTACAGCTGAAATTTCAACTCTCCTCTCCTCAGCAAGGTCAAGTTTTAAGGGAAGGAGAAGAGCATAAGAGACAATAGAAAACCGAGTCCAATTCTGGCATAACTTTACCTCTGGGATTTGAGTAGATCATGACAAGACCTTGGCTCTGTGAATCATGATGCCTTTGCTGAACAGAGTAGCAGGCTGAAATTTCACTGACTTGTGAAGTATTGTGACTTGAAATCTACATTATCTAATCATCTGTCTTTTGCTGATACTGGCAGTTAATCTCAAACATGATCTGGTCTGGCGTATGCAAGAATACGTGCAACCGCAAGAATAAATTCCTGTAAATCTGAATTTGAAAACAGAATAGGTTTAACTTTTTATGGTTTTATTTTCTAAGAGGGGGCAGGAATGTTGAGGATTTAATATCTAAGCTTCTTAGGACAGCAGGAGGGGTAAGCAAAATGCTGACTGAGACAGCAAATAAAAATAAAGTATTTTAAAGTAGACCAAATAATGACAGAAATATCCATTTTGAAAAAAGGACTCGGGTTTCCAATGATCTTATTAAAAAGTGTCATTATCTCTTTCTGTTTGCAGTAAGCACAGATTTCCATTTTTGTGGTGTTAATCTTATAGATGAGTTCAGGAGAAAAATTACTTTCTAATTGTAACATAATTGTATTGCACAGTGATTAACTCACATAATGTTTAATCCTGTGTGATATTGCAATGAAGCACGTCTAATCCTCTGCCTAATTAATGTAGCCACCCAAATAATATAGCCAAGTTCAATATATAGACTTTCTTAGAGCTAATTGTTCAGTTTAATGAGCAAGGAACCAAGGCTATAAAATCTTGTTTCCAATTATTCATTTCTGAGTTATCTTCCATTGGTGCCCCTCACAGTGACTTTCAGGGGCTTATATTGTGCTACAACAATACACAAATGTGGCTGAATCCAAGGGCTCTTCCTATATATATGTACTGTATGTCATCACCTCCTGTTAAATTATTGATACTGGCACATTGTTAAAAATTCAATTCTAAGCACTAGTGTGGAAGTAAAGAAACATGTATTAGTGTGTGTTACGATATGTATCACTACATAAATCACCGGAGCGAATTGCATGGCCTTTTTACATGTTACTAGCTGTGCCCGGCCACGCGTTGCTGTGGCGAAGTATGGTGGTATGGGAAATAAAGTATGGAGGAATTGGTGGTAGTTAAGGTAAAGGGTAAAGATGTGGAGTCCAGATAATCCAGTTAAAGTAGATAATATAAGATTATAAATGGGTTATATAGCTGTGTGGAAGGGCCTTGAGTCTACACTGCCATCTAATCCAGTTAAAATCTGATAATTTGTATTTTATAGGCAGTGTGGAAGAGGCCTTAGTGAGGCCTAACTCTGCCTGTCCCATGGGTGAGTTGGTTGGTAGGAGACCAAGTGGGTGGAGCTTAGCCTTCTAACTGGCAGCAATTGGATAAAAACAATTATTGCTCTCCCTCTAATTAGGACTTTATTTTTCTTTTCTTTTGTTGTATGAATGTAGAGGCATGGATGAGGGGTTGTGCTGCCAAGTTTAGTGTTTCTGGGATGTGTAGTTTTGTTGTTTTGTCCTAGGCCTCTAATTCCTCTCCCTCTAATTAGGACTTTATTTTTCTTTTATTTTTGTTGTATCAACCTAGAGGCATGGATGATGGGTTGTGTTGTCAATTTTTGAGGTTGTGGGGTGTTTAGTTTTGTTGTTTTGGCGGTCGCCAGGATTCCATCACTCTTTTATATACAGTAGAGTCTCACTTATCCAAGCTAAACGGGCCGGCAAAAGCGTGGATAAGCGAATATCTTGGATAATAAGGAGGGATTAAGGAAAAGCCTATTAAACATCAAATTAGGTTATGATTTTACAAATTAAGCACCAAAACATCATGTTATACAACAAATTTGACAGAAAAAGTAGTTCAATATGCAGTAATTTTATGTTGTAATTACTGTATTTACGAATTTAGCACCAAAATATCATGATATATTGAAAACATTGACTACAAAAATGGCCTGGATTATCCAGAAGCTTGGATAAGCGAGGCTTTGATAAGTGAGACTCTACTGTATATAGATGGAATTGCAGTTCCCAGTACTCACACTGCTGGCTTTACTTATATGAGTTACTGAAAGTTGTAGTGCAAAAACATATGGAAAGCCAAGTAAATCTAATCCCAATACAAGTGAATATATGGAATACTATATGGTTGGTCAATGTTTATAAGCCAATATTTTATTTATACAATTTACTTAGAACATTTAGGCCTTGCTTTTCAGCCAAAAAGGCTCCTATGGCAGCTTACAAATTATTAATTTAGGGTTCCCTGCCCTCTGGCGTACAATCTAAAAAGTTATAAAACACAAGGAAAATGGAATGGCAGTTGGTGTGTGTATGTGATCAATTCCAGCAAATACTAGTTGCTGTTTTCTCCCTTGGAGGCCAGAGCAGTCACAGTTGGGAAGGAAAGGTCTTTCATCAGTTACTGGAAACAAGGTTGGACACAATTGTAGGTATTCTTGGTGGGTTTTTTTGTATTTTTGCACATTATTAATGAATGTTTCCAGAAGCAGAAGAGAACCCGAGGCACTCATAACCGCAGGGCCTTACCTTTGTTGTTGTGGCCAAGTTGGTTGGTTCTAACTTGTGGAGGCCTTATGAACGGGACATTGCTAAGAGCCCTTGTCATCAATGGCTATAGACAGCTCTTTCAGACTTAGGGACTTAGATTCCTTAACTGAATCTGCCTGTAATAGGGTTTTTCCCTCTTACTGCTTTCCATTTTATTGAGCATTTTCACGTTTTCCAATAAATCATAATCATGCAGTTGGAGGAGGCTACAAGGGTCATCCAGTCCAACCCATTGCCATGCCGGGATCAAAATACCTCAACTGATAACCACCTGACTTCTGCTTAAAAATCTCCAGAACTCTGAGACACCATATTCCATTGTTGAACAGCTCTTACAATCAGAAAATTTTTCCTAAGGTGGAATCTCTTGTTCTGCTATTTGAATCCATTGCTGTGTCTTAGTCTCCAGAGCAGCAGAAATTGGCTCTATCTTCCAAATATTTAAGCAAAACTACCAAGTCACCTTTTAACCTTCCCTTCTCCAGGCTAAGCACATCAAGCTGCCTAAGCTGTTCTTCATAGGGCAATTATGGTACAAATCCATCTAACAGTAGAATGGGTTGGATGATAATAATAATAATAATGATGATGATGATGATGATGATGATGATGATGATGATGGGACCCTGAAGAAGGAGACAGAAGGCCTGATCCTTGCAGCCCAGGAGCAAGCCATCAGAACAAATGCAGTTAAGGCCAAGATCGAAAAATCAGCTGATGACCCAAAATGCAGACTGTGCAAGGAAACCAACAAAACCATTGATCGTATCCTCAGCTGCTGTAAGAAAATCGCACAGACAGACTACAAACAGAGGCACAACTATGTGGCCCAAATGATTCATTGGAACTTATGCCTCAAGTACCACCTCCCAGCAGCAAAGAACTGGTGGGATCACAAACCTGCAAAAGTATTGGAAAATGAGCATGCAAAGATACTGTGGGACTTCCGAATCCAGACTGACAAAGTTCTGGAACACAACACACCAGACATCACAGTTGTGGAAAAGAAAAAGGTTTGGATCATTGATATTGCCATCCCAGGTGACAGTCACATTGACGAAAAACAACAGGAAAAACTCAGCCGCTATCAGGACCTCAAGATTGAACTTCAAAGACTCTGGCAGAAACCAGTGCAGGTGGTTCCAGTGGTGATCGGCACATTGGGTGCCATGCCAAAAGATCTCAGCCGGCATTTGGAAACAATAGACATTGACAAAATTACGATCTGCCAACTGCAAAAGGCCACCCAACTGGGATCTGCATGCATCATCCGAAAATACATCACACAGTCCTAGACACTTGGGAAGTGTTCGACTTGTGATTTTGTGAAACGAAATCCAGCATATCTATCTTGTTTGCTGTGACATACAATAATAAAATAATAATAATAATCAATATCTTTATTACCTGCCTCTCTTGATGGCTCGAGATACAATATAGCAAAGTCACAAACATATAAACATTATATATATATATATATATATATATAGAGAGAGAGAGAGAGAGAGAGAGAGTAAATTACATAGATAAAAACACACACATATATATATATATATATAAAACATGCACCAAACAAAATGGACATATAGTAGCCATAGAATGTAAATCAAAACTCATGATTGAAATTTGACTGTGTAGGCCTGCCAGAAGAAATGGGTTTCCAATTGTGTTTTGAATTCCAACAATTCATTTAGCTGTTGGATCTCTTCCAGCAGGTCATTCCACAATCATGGAGTGGCCAATGAAAAGGTCCTCTGGGTAACAGTCACCAGTTGGGTTCTAGCTGGTTTGAGTAAGCGTCTGCCAGAAGACCTCAAGGTCCTTAAGGGTAGCTTGTGCAGGAGAAGGCAATACTCTAGGTAACCTGGACACAAACCATGTAGGACTTTAAAGGTCAAAACCAACACTTTGTACTTTGCCCAGAAACTAACTGGCAACCAGTGGGGTGACTTTATTATGGGTGTAATTTGCTCACTCCTAGATGTTCCTATAACCAGTCTGGCTTCCATGCTTTAAGCTAATTGGGGTTCTGAACTTGGTACAGAGATATTCCAATGTACAGCACATTGCAGAAGTCCAACCTGGAGGTGACCAGTGCATGTGCTATCATCTTTAGGTCCTCCAACTCTACGAAGGGGTGCAGTTGGAGTATCATCCAAAATTGATAGTAAGCACTCATGGCTATCACATTTACCTGGATTGACGTTTGGAGAGACAGATCCAGGAGCACTCCCAAGCTGCAAACTCAGTCTTTCAAGGGAGTGTAACCCTGTCCAGAACTGGTTCAATATGTTAATATGTTGTATCATCTTATTATGTTCTAAGAACTCATTTACAGTAGAGTCTCAGTTATCCAACATAAACGGGCCGGCAGAACGTTGGATAAGTAAATATGTTGGATAATAAGGAGAGATTAAGGAGAAGCCTATTAAACATAAAATTAGGTTATGATTTTACAAATTAAGCACCAAAACATCATGTTATACAACAAATTTGACAGAAAAAGTAGTTCAATATGCAGTAATGCTATGTAGTAATTACTGTATTTACAAATTTAGCACCAAAATATTATGATGTATTGAAAACATTGACTACAAAAATGTGTTGGATAATCCAGAACGTTGAATAAGCGAATGTTGGATAAGTGAGACTCTACTGTATTTGTACTTTTGGCACTCTGTGGTATCTGGAGAACTCTCCTCCAGCACCACATTTCAAACAAATTGTTTTACTTCATGTCAACTTTTTTCACTGTCCAACTTTCTTAACTGAGCTGATTATTTCCAGCTATAGTTTCCTTTTAGGAAAAGGTTATCCACCAGTATAATTTTATTTTACAGCAATCTTTCCATTTTTCAGATGTGCTTTGTCTACATTTTGGAAATTAACTTTTGAATACAAGTTTTGACTTCTCTCTACCTTTCAGTGGTTAAAAGACTTACAGGGCAACAATACCCCAGGGAATCTCCCAAGGCGGCCCAAACCAAGTTACAGTTAAAACACTACTTATATAAAAATTTTAGAAGAATTGAATAGAAGTACAATTAAAAAAAGATTTAAAAAGAATTCCAGCCCCAAAACCCAGTATGGCTAGTGCACTAAAAAAAAAAATAACTCTTGTAATTATTGAATTAATGCTTGGCCTGGACATGCAATATTCTTATAGAAAAGGCAGTAAAAAGGCAGCTCTTCTTTCTGCATACGTGGGCAGAAACAATGGAGGAATGCCTAGGATGGGAAGAAGCTAGAAAAAAATTGAAGTCCTTAGGCAACGGGAATTGACAATGAGATCAAGCTACACACCATGTTAAATATACACGTGGGAGCTTGAGATCACTTTTTGAAACTTGAACATTGGGCCAACACTGAAACTTGAGCATTGGGAACACTGAAATACAAACTCATCATTGGGCTGTAAGCATGACATTCAGATCTGGATTTGGGCCAGAGCACATTTCTTTTTAAAAGAAGATTTTTAAAAAATTAACTGCAAGATCTTAAATTATACAGAATGTTGTGTCTGTTGACATGCTATATCACAGCTCTCACATTTCAGCATTTCAAATTGTAAGTTTAGATGTTGGATCAAGTCAATAGACCTGACTATAACTGGAGGAAAGTTAAAGGGTGAACAAGTCATCCCAAGTATGTATTTAGAAGGCCCTTCTTTGAACAGAGCGAGTTCTCCTAAAAGTAGACTGCAAAGGCCTTGGATGCTAAAGGATGTTGTCAAGGTAACAGAAGAGCTAGATCACTCTGAAGGTTCAGCTATATAGAGGGAAGGGCAGTAGGGTAAAATTAGAATTCAAACAATGCTGCCGAAAATCATTTTGGCAGTCTCCACATGGGGGCTATAAGCTTTAAATCATTCCTTGGTGTTAAGACGTTGGGAAATATTCTACAAATGGATTTGCTGCTCAAACCTAGTGAAGTCAAAGACATAAACAAACATAAAACATTATTTCCTTTTGTAAAAGGTTTTACTACAGAGCAGGAGTTCCAAAAGGTGACAAGAAACCATTGTTCCCCATTCTCCTAATGGGGCTTAGTTTCTCAGTTTTGGCCACCTTGAGCTTTGAAGATCAAATGAGAACCTCCCATGTGACAGGCTGGGGTCCTTAGAAGACATCTATCCACCAAATATAAGGGGAAAAAATCATATACCATTTGGTGCTGATATAAATCTTCAGAGATCTTGAAATCCTTGGGTACATTTTTGGACTCACAAAGGCAGAGGGAGGCCTCAAAGTCTATCTCTACATTAAAGGTGAAAGCAAAACCCTAGGAATCCAGCTGTCTTTCAAGACTTGATCTTCAAACTCTCCAGACCCCTCTTTTTTCTTGGCAAAAGTAACTGTATTTGGCACTTTTAAATAGGGCCTCCCTACACCATTTATCATTAATAAATACTGTTTAAAAAATAGGAAGAGGACTTAATTGAGACTTCCCTTGATTTTTATTTTTATTTTTTGGGAAGTTCAGAGGCTCCCAAGGCTGCTAGAGTTGTCCTCTCTCTTCAGCCTAGTGTAACCTTACTATTTTGTGTGTGTGTGTCAGGAGCAACCTGAGTCACCTCTGGGGTGAGACAATTGGCCGACTGCAAGGACGTTGCCCAGGGAAAGCCTGGATGTTTTTATGTTTTTACCATCCTTGTGGGAGGCTTCTCTCATGTCCCCACATGGAGCTGGAGCTGATAGAGGGAGCTCATCCGTGCTCTCCCTCGGTGGGATTCGAACATGGCAGCCTTCAGGTCAGCAACCCAACCTTCAAGTCACAAGGCTTTAATCCTCTACGCCACCAGGGGCTCCTTGCTATCAATGGAAAGTACATCTGTGACTTTCCTACCAAAGTTCACCTGCCATGAATGGATTCACAGTTCACTAAAAAAATCTTTGACCATTGCACAATTTATGGTGCACACTGAATGACACATTGAATTGACCTTTTTACCTTGGAAATGAGTCCTGCAGAATACACTGAGCGTTATAACTAACCATGAAACATTTGTGATTATGTATACATATTAACAAGATCTGGTAGTATAGTGGTTCGAGTACTGGACTATGATTCTGGGGATCAGGATTCAAATTCCCACTCAGCCATTAAATGGAAATCCAATAGATCGACTTAATCAAATCCCATTCTCTCAGCTTCAGAGGAAGGCAAGGCAACCCCCTGTGCAAAGAACCCCATGTGATAGATTCATCAAATGACCACTTCACATAGGGCTAAAATTGGCCGCATGCACCAGTTTAGCCCAGGTCACTCACTGAGTCCACCAACTCCCATCAGATGATGCCAGTGAGCCTCTGTGGGTGAAGGAGGGCAGAGCCAGTGCATGCCACTGCCATGGCAACATAGGAAGGCTCCCGTGTTACCACTGTAATCCTTGGGGGGGGGGGGGGGGAGCCGCGTGCTCCACACTTCCCCCCCCCCCCATCTGATTATTATTATTTATTATTTACAGTATTTATATTCCGCCCTTCTCACCCCGAAGGGGACTCAGGGCGGATCACATTATAACACACATAGGGCAAACATTCAATGCCCATAAACACATCAAACAGAGACTGAGAGACACACGCAGAGGCAAGTTAACGTTCTTCTGAGGGGATGTTCGATTCTGGCCACAGGGGGGAGCAGCTGCTTCATCATCCACACTGACGGCACTTCCTCATTCCAGGTCGTAAATTAGTTAATCTTGCCTCCCCACTTTATAAGTGGTACCTTATCTCCTACTTGATAGATGCAACTATCTTTCGGGTTGCTAGGTCAGCAACGAGCAGGGGCTATTTTTTATTTTTAATTGACGGGTGCTCACCCCGCCACGGGCTGGCCTCGAACTCATGACCTCATGGTCAGAGTGATTTAAGGCAGCTGCTCAACAGCTGCGCCACAGCCCGGCCCCCTTAGCTGGAGCCGGGCAATGTGGGGCATGGGGTGCGGGCTTCCCCATGCCCCTCTGTGTAGTGGAGCGACCTCAGCAGCCATGTGACAAGGTTATTAACGTTGCCCTAAGTTGGAAATGAGTTGAAGTCACACAACAACAACAACAACAACAACAACAACAACAAAAACAACAACAACAACAACAACAACAACAACAACAAGTGTTAACACTGATGTAGTGAAGCAACTTTAAGTTATCTCATAGTGAATCCTTTGTGTCGTGGCTCATAAGAATGGGTTACATATTTTTCTGACTGGAAGAATATACATTTTTATGCAACTCTGTGGTTGGGGCCAGTCCTTCCATTTGGAAGGGGGTGGGGAGTGATTCAGAGGCAAGATATTGGACAATGTGAATGTCCTGACTGTTCTCTTTTGTCTGAAGACAGAGCATTTTTGGAAACCAGTCGTGCTTTTTTACTTACATAGGCAATCTCTTGTAGTTCAAGGATGATGGTCCTCCATTTCTTGGAAGACACCTGTGCGTGATTTTTTTTTTTATGTGTGGAAGTCGGTGCACGGCCGGTCAACACACAGTCTTCACAGATTGAGGTCCCAGCAGTGGTGTGGTTAACACAACGAGAGTGGCTTCTCAGTCTGTTGCAACCTTCTTCTGCCTTCACAGCCATTGTAACATGTACCATGTTATCCTCTGTCTGCTCCACCGTTGGGGTCTTTGGGTCTTCGGATTGTTCTTAGAATCATAGAATAGTAGAGTAAGAAAGGACCACACGGGCCATCCAGTCCAACCCCCCGCTAAGAAGCAGGAAATCGCATTCAAAGCACCCCCGACAGATGGCCATCCAGCCTCTGCTTAAAAGCCTCCAAAGAAGGAGCTTCCACCACAGCCCGGGGGAGAGAGTTCCACTGTCGAACAGCCCTCACAGTCAGGAAGTTCTTCCTGATGTTCAGGTGGATCTTGGTCTGGATTCTTCCCTGTGGCCACTCCTGGGAGTGTGTGACTCCTGTGGTTGTGCCTGCAGGTTCATTGGAACACGCAAGCCCCCTCACCACGTCAAGGTGACAATCCATCGTCTTAAGTAAACATGTTATTTTTAGAAGAAGTCGAAGATATGTGTGTGTGTGTGTGTGTGTGTGTGTGTGTCTGTTAAAACATTTATATTCTGCCCTTCTCACCCCGAAGGTGACTCAGGGTGAAGCACAACATAAATGCAGCAAACATTCAAAGCCGAAACATAAAATAAACAATAAATATACATACATACTAAAATCACTTAAAACAATTATTTAAAAGCCATCACAAGTCAGCTGTACCGGTTGCTGTCCCATCACCAGTGCTGAAATCAGGGGTCAACAACTGGTCTAATTTGTTTCTGTATGTGAATGGAAAAGGGTGATTTGTTTTTCCCTTGAGGCTGGCCCAATCCATGGCATTGTGAATGAAAGCAGATCTAGAAAGTGACCATATGGACACAACTAGCTCACCACATGGGAAGATGTAGAATGGCCTCAATGCAGCGGCTGAAAGTCACCATCAGCACTACACAAATTTTGCCTGTAGCACTGGACCTCATCTGCAGAATTCTTGACTGAAACAATTTTCTCTCCTCTTCAGGGATGAGTGCCTATTTCATGGGATACATCATGTCCTATCTATCTTGTTTTATCTCAGGCATCAATAGCCACGTTCTCCCACTCTCTTTGTAACAGCAACAAACCAACCTTTAGTACCCTCCTGTAATGCTTAGTTGTTTCTCTTTTGTTTTAGGTGACTGAGTTTCCCTCTCCTACCCTTTTTCTCTGTATCGTTCCAATTTTAGTATATGTGCTGTCGAAGCGAGCATAACCTCTCCTACCTTTTTTAATACTAAAAAACATATCAAGGAAAATAAAGAAAGGAGGGAAGGAAGGAAACCAGCTAAGAAAGCCAGGCCTCTGGCTGAAAATATGTGTAACATAAAGAGTTTGTGGTGGGGTTGCTTGTTTGTTTGTTTTTTTAATCACTTCCAGTGTTTTATATTGTTTTAATCTTGTTTGTAATTGTACTTGCATTTAACTGCAGTATATGGTGGATCCACCATAATTAGAGTAAGCCTTTTTATCCTGAAAGCTATCAAGAAAAGAGCACATTTCCTGAAAGAAGAATCAGGAAAATAAGATTTTGTCAGCAAACAGATGGTCAGCTGCCTGTCCTTCCATCCTTTTTGTCTTGTTTTTATTTATGTTGCACTTTGAAATGGTCATATGACTGGTCAAACAAATAAATTATTATTATTATTATTATTATTATTATTATTATTATTATTATTATTATCTGCAGTATATGGTATATACAAGGCCCCATGTACACTGAGGCAAATGCTTCACTTAAGATACTAATGGTTGAAGCTCCTTCAAAGGAATAATTGAAGATGAATTTTTATGTGTTGTGTGTTGAGAAACTGAGTTAGCCTCCTGAAACCCAGAAAACACTTCAGGTTATCTACAAGTAGAAAGCAGACACCCCTTTGCTTGTATGGGGCTTTGGTTTTGCTTTCATTATTTTTTATCTCCAGACAGATCTCCATTGCTGAGATGCTTAGAAGAAGGGTTCTCTGTCATACTCAAACAACCATATTGCAGTGGGTGAAATGCTTGCAAATAGCACTTCAAAGTAGGCGTCACAAGGCTGCATCCAACTTGTCATAGCATTACTGTTTTCTTCCAAACATAACTTTTAAGCCATACAAAGAAAGCTCTGTAAATGACTTCCAGGTCGTTTGTTTTATTGGTTGATTGATTGATTGACTGACTGATTGAATATTCCACCTTTTTCTCAAGGTGGGATTCAAGGCAACTTAAAATGATTTTAAAAGATCAAGCCAATACATTAATCTAAAAAAGGTTTTTAAAAAAGAATTAGACAACAATATTCTTTTTAAAACATGATCAAAACAGCTAGTTTAAAATGTTAAAACATATTTTAAATATAATTGTTCAAGCAGCTGCTGAAGAAAAGAAAGTGAACAGATGTACAGACATTTTTACAGTTTCCTACCAAGCTTCGCATCTGTTTCTAGGGATCAGAGAAGTTTAGGTGGAAAGAAGAGTGTTTCTGTCCTATTCCTCCTAATGTCTGAAGAGAACTGGAAAGTAGTCTACAACCAGGAGTTCATAGTGACCTGTGGGAATTATGAAAAACCCTCATCATATAAGGAAGTACAGTAGAGTCTCACTTATCCAACACTCGCTTATCCAACGTTCTGGATTATCCAACGCATTTTTGTAGTCAATGTTTTCAATACATCGTGATATTTTGGTGCTAAATTCGTAAATACAGTAATTACTACATAGCATTACTGCGTATTGAACTACATTTTCTGTCAAATTTGTTGTATAACATGATTTTTGGTGCTTAATTTATAAAATCAAAACCCTAATTTTCCGTAATCCCTCCTTATTATCCAACATATTCACTTATCCAACATTCTGCCGGCCCGTTTATGTTGGATAAGTAAGATTCTACTGTACCTGGATTTCTTCTACAGATTCTGGTGGTAATTGAAATCCATGCCATTGTAAACCAGTTTGTTTACTTTTCAGGTGGATTTCCTTGATGTACTTATCACTGCAGAAAGAGGAGTTAATATGATTTAAAAGAAATTTATATTTCTCTCACTTTCTCTGCTTCCATAGTAAAGTCAACCTTTCACATTTATGGGCTGAACTATTTGATTACTCTGAAAACATTTTAGGAATATCTGAGTAATGTTTAGGATTACTCTTTAGGAATCACTGAGTCCCTGACGTGATTCTCCGAAAATAAGACAGTGCCTTATATTAATTTTTGCTCCCAGAGATATTCTAGGTCTTATTTTCAGGGGATGTCTTATTTTTCCATGAAGAAGAATTCACATTAATTGTTGAACAAAAAAATGATCATTTATTATACACTGTACAGTAGTTGTCATCACAAACCAGCATAACCAAACAAACTGAATCTTATCAAGAATTTCTTGTTACTACCATTATTTCTATGTACAACAATCTATGGTACATTCATTGACCGATCCTGCATGCTCTGGTGTTTTGTTTGGTGTGAATGCTTTCAAACAAAAACTTTGCTACGTCTTACTTTCGGGGGAGGCCTTATATTTAGCAATTCAACGAAACCTCTACTAGGTCTTATTTTCGGGAAAACTGGGTATCTACCCTCCTATCTGCATGATAATGCAGATTAACACAGGTTAAAAAAATGCCTGGGAAGGTATGGGGGGGGTGACTCTTGGGATTGCCAATAAGAAGCTATTCATCCCGGAAAAGGGGCGGGGGCAATGCTGCCTTTCCCTCTACTCCCCACCGCCTTTACTCTAAAATTTATCTTGGAGGCAGGCCTCTGACAGAGACTTCTTGTCACGTCAAAATGATGCCAGGAGCTTTGGACAAGGGGATGTGAATTTCCCACTCCAAAGCTCCTGTCGCATCATTTTGACACAACAGGAGCTTTCTCCTAGAGTCTTACCTCCAAGGCAGGTTTTAGGCTGAAAGAGGGGGGATGGGGCAGTGATACCACGCAGGCCAAACTCAGATCAAAATCAGGACAGTATCTGGGCAACCCCTACCAAAAAAGCAGTGTTTTAACCAGCTGTCCAGCTTCCGACAGTAGTAAAATCAACATTTAAATGCCAATTTCACTCAGATTTTAGGCTTGTGTGGAAGCAGCCTGAGTCCTCTAGCACAACTCTGTGGTCAGAGTTCAGCAGAAGCTGACTACAGAGCCATGCTTGAGAACCCAGAGATTTGTAGACTTTTCAACCCTGGCGATCAATGGGGTGACAGATGTCGCAGCCAGATCGCCCTCACATCCGATTTGTAGACTTTTGTAGGTCTTCCAGCCTGATTCTGGCAGGGGGTGAACATTGGGTCTCACTTGAAGACCACAGATTCCTAGAATAATGTATGTATACCCTCCCAGCCCCCTGAATTCTGAGATTGTGTATTTGTAGATGCATGTTCACACAAAAAGAAAAATGTGGGTTCATCCCTGCTTTGGTGCCAGGTCCTCCTGCAGCTACTTGTGGGCTGCGACTCTACCAGTCACAGCAGCAGTGAGATTCAGCCAATTCATGAGAGAACACAAAAAGAGTAGGGGAAAGAACCAGAATGGATGGTTAGTTGAAACAAACCATTTTTAAATTTTTTTGGAAGGTTCCAAATATTGTTTACAGTGTTCCTTTACTTATCACGGGGGTTCCAGGACCACCCGCAATAAGTGAAAATCCGCAAAGTAGGGACACTATATTTATTTTAGTATTTATACATTATTTTAGTAGTTATACACCATTTTAAGTCTTTATCAACCAATCGTGTGTTGATAAAGCACCTCCTTCTCCTCCCGTTGCCGCTTGGGCTCCTTTTCTCTCCCTTTGGCTTCTCCTTCCTCCCTTCCTTAGGCTATAAATTGTAATTTTTTATGATTTATAATATACTTTTAGAGTTTATTGAAAAACCGTGAAACAGCGAATCCGCGAAAAGTGAACCGCAAAGTAGTGAGGGAACACTGTATTTTGATCTTACATCTTTGGTACAGTTTCTGTCAATTAAATGGAAGAGTCTACAAATGACAGGCATTGTGGCATAGAGGATGGAGTACTGAATTTCTACATAAACATGGGGAAAGGCCAGGAGTAAAATCTCTATTTTGGCAATGAACATACAGAATCATCAAACTAGATCTTAAATGCATTTGTATTTCCTCAGAATAACTTGTTTTCCATTCAGCAGCAGGAAATGTGTTTTTCAGCAATCAGAAGGGCAAATTAAGTTCATATTTACCTTTACAAAACAAAATACACTATACACAGGAGAGGAAAATCATGTGCTTCCCTTCTCTCTCACACACATACAATTCATACAAAAGCTACCATTAGGAAGCCAGATATTGCATTTTGGCATAGAGCAGGAAAAATACAAGTGGCAGCTGCTGAAATCAAAAGTCGTTTTAGCTGGGTGAGGAAGCAGTCGGGTGCATGGCAGGGAGTGGGGAAAAAGCTGGGAAGTGCAATTGCAGAGAAGGGTTTTTCATATCCATTACCTAAAGAAAATGGGAGGAAGTAAAGTTGGGGAACCACTGTGTAAATGTGTGAGAAAGAGGGGGAAAGACTAGGAAGGGGAATGAATAAATACAGTAGAGTCTCACTTATCCAAGCTAAACGGGCCGGCAAAAGCTTGGATAAGCGAATATCTTGGATAATAAGGAGGGATTAAGGAAAAGCCTATTAAACATCAAATTAGGTTATGATTTTACGAATTAAGCACCAAAACATCATGTTATACAACAAATTTGACAGAAAAAGTAGTTCAATACGCAGTAATGTTATGTTGTAATTATTGTATTTACGAATTTAGCACCAAGATATCACGATATATTGAAAACATTGACTGCAAAAATGGCTTGGATAATCCAGAAATTTGGATAAGCGAGACTTGGATAAGTGAGACTCTACTGTATGAACACATGCAAGGGAGACAAGAGCAAGTTGAATCTCTGTAAAGAAATATAGTGAAGAGGGGAAGGATGGAACTCCCCCGCATCAGTCTCATTTTATTTACAGTATTTATATTCTGCCCTTCTCACCCCGAAGGGGACTCAGGGCGGATCACATTATACACACATAGGGCAAACATTCAATGTCCATAAACACATAGAACCAAGACAGAGACAGACACATCAAACAGAGACAGACGCAGAGGCAATTTAACCTTCTCCTGAGGGGATGTTCGGTTCTTGCCACAGGGGGAGCAGCTGCTTCATCATCCACTCTGACAGCACTTCCTCATTCCAAGTTGTAAATTAGTTAAACTTGCCTCCCCACTTTTATAAGTGGTACCTTATTTCCTACTTGATAGATGCAACTATCTTTCGGGTTGCTAAGTCAGCAACGAGCAGGGGCTATTTTTTATTTTTAATTGACGGGTGCTCACCCCGCCACGGGCTGGCCTCGAACTCATGGTCAGAGTGATTTATTGCAGCAGGCTGCTCAACAGCCTGCACCACAGCCCAGCCCCTCTCAGGCCTCTTCTATATTGCCATATAATCCAGATTATCAAATCAGATAATCTACATTATCTGCTTTGAACTGGATTATATGAGTCTCAAAGTGGTTAACCTCGAATTTATATGGCAGTGTAGAAGGGGCCTCAGAGAGCCAAGGGAAGGGAAACACTATCAGAGACAGCACAGCTGGCCATTTGGCATTCCTTAACTGCTTTCCTTTTCGCCTTGGCTACCTCTCTCCTCTTGGAGAAGATAATGATGCTGGGGGAAAAGGAAGGAAAAAGGAAGAGGGGCCGACCAAGGGCAAGATGGATGGATGGTATCCTAGAAGTGACTGGCTTGAACTTGAAGGAGCTGGGGATGGTGACGGCCAATAGGGAACTCTGGTCTGGGCTGGTCCATGAGGTCACGAAGAGTTGGAAGCAACTGAATGAATAACCAACAACAACCTCTCTCCTCACAGTTGGTGTTACTCCTTTTGATGATGCCAACTGGTGCAGCTTGCATCTTCTGCAACCCTCTAGTGATGCCATGGCTAAGTGCACCTCCTGATGTTTTTGGGTTGCCGCTCCTAGCAGGGCCAACTAGCACAGCCAACAATAAAGAATGATCTGAACCGTAGTCCAGCAACAGCTGAAAGGCAACATCACTTCTAACTCCCAGATGGTGGCTCTCTGCAAGAGTTAGCCCAAAAACAGATCTCTAGTTGGTGTTATTTGTTTTATTTACAGTTGCCCTATCTTTCTTCCATAGCATTCAAGGTGGCCTACATAAGGTTCCCAGATGGTCTCCCATTTGGGCACAGCTCAGAGCCAGGCTTTCAGCAAGGTTGCTCCAATGTGTGTGCCCTCAGATAATGCATGCAATGTCATCTAACCTTTATTCTCTTTTAAATGAGTGAACCATGTTGGCATATAAATGATAGAAAGAGGCCACTGGAAAGGGAAACAGGATTTTTAACAATTTTCCCTCTTCCTTTTCTCATAACCAATAAGAATGAACATTTAAAAAATTCTCATTGTCATACTTTGCCTTGTGAAGGATTGTGTGAAAACATTTTCAGCTATAATGTCTTTGTTTTTTCTTTCTTTTGCCACTATAATGTCTTTGTTTTTTCTTGTGTCTCCTTTCATTTCATCTCAACTGACTCGGAGTTGTAGCTGTGTCATCATCTATTCCCACATCTTCAATATTAAGCATATTCTTGTCTTCCTGCACAGAGGAAAGACTTTAGTAGGAGATGTTTGATGTGCATTAAGTTATCATTAAAAACCACCATTGGCTTTCGTTGCAGCCTGAAGGGCTTTGCCATATTTATAAACAGTTTAATTCAGATATTTCTTGCAGTGCTTTCAAATTTTGACATCACAGCTGCAAGACTCTCTAAGATGCTTTGCCTTTGATACAATGAAATGAGAAAAAGGAAAACAGTTCTGCTCCCACCACCCTGCACTGTTAAATGAGAACTGAGAGTGAATATCATAGTGACGACTGGAAAACAGGGCCAAAACTGCCTCTTCACCGACTCTTCACCGACCCCACTAGGGTTCTGCTTTTGGTTTATCAGAGTTAACAATATACAGTAGTACTCCACATTTCTTAGTGGCACAGGACCTCTGCAAAAGTGGAAAAATTGTGAATTAAAAAGCCACTTTTTCTAAACTTGAGAAAACCTCTCTCTAGAAACCCCCATGTTTTCCAGCATGGCTCTACAGTCAATGTCTTCTGGAAGTTGACCATAGAATTGCACTGGAGAACATACAAATGACTAGGAAAGTGTTCTCTCTAGGATTTTCTAGGTACTCCAGCAGGGCTTTATGGCTATATCAACTTCTGTCAGAGGTTCACCATATAGCTGAGCTGAAGGACCTAAACATTCCTAAAGAGAGCATAGTAATCAAATCTGCAAAGAAACCCACAAATGTAGAGGTCTAAGTGTACTTTAAACAAGCATAGCAAAAAGTTGAATAAACAGGATTGGTACAAAATATCAGAACAGTGAATGTACTACAAACAGTTATGGCTCAATTCAGGGTAAATTTAAGTTCAAGGTGAAGGTGAAAACACCAACACCCCTTTACCACAAACTTGTGTTAAGAAAACTTAATGGATCAAAGTTATCCAGTACTCTTGTTCACTTATTTATTTATTTCCAACCCTACATCAGAGGATCTGAAGATGGTCTAAAGCAGTGGTTCTCAATCTTCCTAATGCCATTACCCCTTAATATAGTTCCTCATGTTATGGTGACCCCCAACCATAAAATTATTTTCATTGCTACTTCAGAACTGTCATTTTGCTACTGTCATGAATCATAAAGTCAATATCTGATATGCAGGATGTATTTTCATTCACTGGGCCAAATTTGGCACATATACCCAAAACATCCAAATTTGAATACTGGTGGGGTTGGGGGAGGGGTTGATTTTGTCATTTGGGAGTTGGAGTTCATGTTGGATTTTTGGTTGTGTGTATATGAAATGTAAATCAAGTGTTTCTGCTGTTTTGCAAGTGTGTGTTTCAGCAATGAAACAGTTAACAGCAGGCCAGTTTGACTGACAGCCTGCTGTGACCTATGAGACATAAGTTCCGGCCTTGGGGGTCAGAACTTCCTTCAGACTAAGGAATGTGTTTTCTTATCTCTCTGTTGAGCTGTGTGTGCCGAGCCAAAGAATGCCGGCTTCCGGCGATGGACTTTGCTGCTTTGTAAATATCTCTGTAAATATTAAATAGATGTTTGAACTTCAGACTGCAGATGTCTTTGAGTCTGACTTTGGAGGAATTGGTGAGGGCAGAAATTCACCAATTCATCAGGGTGCTGGTCTGGAGCATGATTGATCGATGGTGTTTGAAGAAACCCACCCAACATGCACCCTGACCCCTGGCTCATCCTGAAAGTTCACTCACAATCAAAGAGCATTCTGAACTCCTCCAATGATGAAATTGAACCAAACTTGGCACACAGAACTCCCATGACCAACAGAAAATACTGGGTTTGGTGGGCATTGACCTTGTTTTGGAGTTGTAGTTCATCTACATCTAGAGTGCACTGTGGACTCAAACAGTGATGGAGCTGAACCAAACTTGGCACAAATACTCAATATGCCCAAATGTAAACACTGGTGGAGTTTGGAGAAAATAGACCTTGACATTTGGGAGTTGTAGTTGCTGGGATTTATAGTTCACCTACAATGAAAGAGCCCTTTGAACGCCACCAATGATAGAATTGAGCAAATTGGGCTTCTGGTGGGAGGATTCGCTGTCTGTTTCCAAAAAGGAAAAGAAGCACAGGCAAAGAGATATTCAGCCTCCTATGCCAAAGAGGTCCCTAAGACCATCAGAAATATGTGTTTTCTGATGGTCTTTGGCGACCCCTCTAACACTCCAGGTGTCCTTCCAGGGGTCCCGCCCCCCAGGTTGAGAAGCGCTGGTCTAAAGTAAAAACAAGTTTGAAACATTTAAAAAAATAAAGATAAATTAAGGGTTGCAAGAACATTGAACCAATTATCACTTCAACAGTGTAGATTAGAAACAATTAGAACTCATATTCAAAACCAACCACGTGTGAAAATTTAGCTGAAATAAATCCTGATTTCAAAGCTCTACTAACAGCCATGTTTTTACTTGATTCCAGAAAAACTGCAGCAGCAGCTGGGCCTCTAGGAGAGGATGTTCCATTATTGAAATGCCACAGTAAAGAAGGCTCTCTCCCATGTTTTCTCACTGTGTATTGCCTCAATTAAAGGGATATGGAGGAGGGCCCTCCAACACACACGAACTCTTGGATAGGCATATATATGGGCAATATCTAGTGGAATTGGACATTTGAATTCTGAGTTTCTTCAGTCTAAGTTTCATACTCTTTCCACTACACTTACTGCTCTAACTCATAGCTAGGCATTACATTATGTATGTGGCTGCCAATGAATGAGACATCTGCATATCTTGTTCCAGAACACTGCCTGCAATTTATTAATGTCCTGATGTCAAACTATGCCTTTTCCTAACTTCACATCAACGGTGGGACAGCTTTGAGCAGGGGGGAGGGGGCATAGATGTTCCAGTCTTGTACAATAGAATAGACAGTTATTACCTAGAAATATGAAAAAATGCAGATAATTTACTTTTCTACCTTTTGAGAATTGCTTCTTATGGCAATATTATCTTTGAGGCAAATGCAAGTGGGGAGAAAAACTTGTTATGACAGATTAGCACAAAGCACCAAATTCATTTGCCATTCCAGGTGTAGCTTTCATATGCTGAGTGGCAGAATGAGCAGGTGGCTTTTCTTCGCTCTGCTACAAATGTCTGTTGTATGGCATCATCTTATGTCTAAACTTCCCTCCTACTTGCCCTGAGTCTCCAGATGAGACTAGGAACTGAAAGTATTGAGACATAAGTTACATGGAAAAATTTGGCAGTTAATGGGGAAACTATTCATGATTTTGTAGTTGGGGAAAATATGGCTTTTGCAGATGGAGCTTTCACAAAAGTTTAAAACCCATACGCTTCTTTTGATGGGGAATGGCTTGTATACTTTGTTTGAACAAAGGGAAGTGTTACAAGAACTTATTTGCATCTTTTTATAAGTAGAATAGCATTTTAGTTGTTACTTTTTAATAGTCTTTTTTCCCACCGTTGCAGGAGTCTTGCAGCTCTAACCCTAAGTTGGAGGGTCCAATATATAACAATGTGATTCCATGTGTTGTCAAAGGCTTTCATGGCCGGGATCACAGGGTTGTTGTATGTCTTTTGGGCTGTGTGGCCATGTTCCAGAAGTATTCTCTCCTGACGTTTCGCCCACATCTATGGCAGGCATCCTCAGAGGTTGTAAACTAGGCAAGGAAAGGAAAAAATATATATCTGTGGAGAGTCCAGGGTGTGGCAAGAGTCCTTTGTCACTGGGAAGCCAGACAAAACCTTTCTAATGCTAATTAGGGTGATTAACTGAAACATTAATGTTGGCTTCCCAGTGACAAAGGACTCTTGCCACACCCTGGACTCTCCACAGATATATATTTTTTCCTTTCCTTGCCTTGTTTATCCATGCCTCACAACCTCTGAGGATGCCTGCCATAGATGTGGGCGAAACGTCAGGAGAGAATACTTCTGGAACATGGTCACACAGCCCAAAAGACATACAACAACAGTGTGATTCCACTTTAAGTGTTATGTTTCCTGCAGTTTTGAAATTCAGGGAGAGACTCTTAGAGCCCTTTCACACAGCCATATAACCCAGAATGTCAAGGCAGAAAATCCCACAATAGCTGCTTTGAACTGGGTTATCCAAATCCACACTTTCATATATTCCGGTTCAAAAAAGTTAATGTGGGATTTTATTCAGCTGTGTGGAAGGGGCCTTTGAATTATCAACCAGAGAACTATAGTGCTATGTTCCAGGTTTCCACAGGATGCAACCATTGCAAATAAAGTGGAAGAATAGCACCAAAACTACATAGTCATGAAGTTTCCATGAACTGAAAATGTTTTTAGTAACTTATTAGTATCACATTACTTTCTGATACTGCTCTTTTTATTTCCAGCTTCAGCTCCCAGATATTTGAAAATTGAGGCCGCATCTACACTGCCATATAATATCATTTGAAACTGCATTATATGGTCATCTACACTGACAGATAATCCAGTGTAGATGGCACATCAGCCTGGCATGTCCAAACTGTTTAATGCTGTTTACATCTGGATTTTAAAAAATATCTGCAAAGATCCAGTTCTTCTTTGAAGAGCTGGGTCTTTGAAGCTATGGAGGCTCTCTTGACAGACATCTGGGATTGCCATCTGCCATCCCAGATGCCAGTCTCTACAGCCATCCTGGGCTTCCTGGGCTCGGGCAAATGGGGGAAGTAGGATGGCAATGCCATCCTTTCCTCTCTGCCCCATTTCATTCTGCATTTTGGCCGGTGTGGAAGAGCCCATAAATTCATATAATGGAGCTCAATGATGTCAACCTGCATTACATGTGTCTATATGAACCATATAATGCAGCTTCAAACTGTATTATATGGCTCTGTAGATGGGACCTGAGTCTGGAGCATATATGGCACACACTTCATTGCAGCCACTCTGTATACTTCTGTGCCCAAAAGCATATTAAGTCTAAATCCATGTATATTGGGTCTCTATGAAATACACACTAGACAAGACAGGCAGTTCATAGCAATTTGGATATTTCTCATATCTACTCAGAAGTAAGTCCTGTTGCAAAAGTTTCAGGCATGAAAACCCTGACTTGATTCTAAAAATGTCTTACACAGAGTTAGCCCTAGCACAGCTAATTCTCAGGCTGTAGACCAAAGCTCAACTGAGTTCCTTGTAACCGATCCTTGAGATTTCAATATCCTTTTATCTGTTATCTTTGATCACTGATGAGAGATAACAGTAGAAGAATCTTGCAGTCCAAATGATGAGAGATAACAGTAGAAGAAGCTTGCAGTCCAAATGATGAGAGATAGCAGTAGAAGAAGCTTGAATTTCACCCCACCATGGATTGAATCTGGTCTGCATGCAATAAATACCCTGTACTAAACACATTGTGGGTGTATAGGAAATGTGTATGTGTGTCCTTCAGCAAGATAGGAATCTATATTTGAGGGGAAATCAAGCATGATTCCTTTTGCTACAACCAAAAACATTCCCTAAGCTGTGCCTCAGAGGCCACAACGATATCCAGAAGGGACTTAATAGAAATCATGGCAAACTTGGTCAAAACGCCATGTGTTTATCAATGGGTTCCTTTCCCCCACATTTATTCAATCTGTCAGACAGCCTGCTTCTCTGACAGCTCATAGTTTTGTCCCCCAGTAATTTTCCTCTTCGCCATTTAAACCACAGTGGGCAGGGATCCATAACCTTAAACTCTCATAGGGGAAAAAGAATGAAAGCTGGAAGCCCGAGGCGATCTCATGGCTCACCAAATTTCAGTAGGAAGAAAAACACATCAGACTGCATTATGTGAACAGACGCATCCCTGCAAAACCATCTGATGCTCTAGTTGTATGACTTTGTTGCTCTGCAGCGTGAAAAGGATGGGAGCTTGTGCCTGACGTAGAGCATTGCTTGGATATAATTAGCAGTGCAAACCTTTCAAGACTAATTAAGGTTGGCTGGCTAAAATGTAGTGTGGGGATTTCTCTGGCAGCTTGTCTTCTCCCATTGGTTATAAAGGATTCCCTATCCCTTCTGTCAACATTTTGTTCCCCAAAGGGGATCTTTACCGAAGTGGCATCCCTCTTACACTCCTGTGTGTGGGAGAGAGACCCATCTTTTCTCCCCAGTGAATAATAAGGAATTCCCTCCCCTGCTGTTCCCTGGGATTCCCTATGGGAGGCAAAGGGAATCCCTTGCCTTCTGTTCTTTTTATTAATTTCCTTGGTTAGTGTCTCTATTCCAATGTTTTCTATAGGCCTTTTTCTTTTCTCTCTCTTTTCTTGCAATCTCATGAAAATTTTGAAACCAGACCAAGAAATCAGATTTGATCACCAACATCAGTCATCTATAGTTCAGAATCCTCCCTCTCTCCCTTCTGCTCGCTCGCTCTCTTTCTTTCCTCTTTCCTTCCTTCCTTCCTTCCTTCCTTCCTTCCTTCCTTCCTTCCTTCCTTCCTTCCTTCCTTCCTTCCTTCCTTCCTTCCTTCCTTTCCACTTCCCCTCCCCCTCCTTTTCTATATTTGCTCCGTTTGCCATTTCATTGCTAATTAGTAAGGAGTGGGCAAGATATCATTTTATAAAATGTACATGTTCCTGAGAGATTTGCTTGTGAGTACACTTCACTCCAATATAGGTCATATCCTCTGACAGTTTCTTATCGTGTTCAGCTGCACTTTGGTACTAATGACTGTAAACCCCACTGCAGATTCGCTGAATACTGCAGATCAGCAGATGTGGGTGAAATGTAGCCTTCTTGCAAAAGTCTTCACAGCGTCTCGGCATTTCTTATTACTTCCACTTGCGATTAAGAGTGGTTTGTGAAAGCTCAGCATCATCTAAGGAAGAGAACTTTTTTTTCAAGAATGACAGAGTTGCCAGGTTGATGTTTGGAGATTTGTGCAATCGAAACAGAAACTCCAACTGTCCCGATTTAGCAGGATCAGCCCCGATTAATCCCCTGCTGTCCTGCTTTTTCAGCTGCTTTTAAAAAGTCCCAGTTCTTTCCATTTTCCATTTCTGTGCTCACCTTATCTCAGTTCAAAAAGTAGTTCATATTCAATTCAGTAGCAAGGAAGGGAGAGGATGGAGTGGAATTTTGCCCTTCCCAATTGGTTCAGCCAAAAGCAAACTGTTGTATCTCCTCCCAGTTTGGGTGAACTTTCTCATTAATAAATTTTACCATCTTGATTACATTTTGATGTTGCTTAGGCACATTCTGAAGTGTCCTCATCAGAGAGTAGAATATGTTAACCCAATGGAGTTAAGAGTAGAATCAGAGTAGACAGAGAGTAGAATCAATGTTCGTAGTTGTTTGAATAGTTGATTACGACTCTGGAGGCCAACATTCAATTATCTGCCCTACAGTGGAAATCACAGAGTGCATGTACATTGTAGAATTAATGTGGCAAAACCTGGGATTAATATGTGGGATAAAAACACCCAAGTCCTGGCTTTCTTCCCCTGCCGTCCTTACAGCTCTTCTGTGTCTCGGAATAAAATGGAGGTGGAGGGGGGACATCCACTGGAAGTTTTTTTAAAAGTCACTCACTTATGTGCTGATGCTTACATGTGCACATGCAAATATCCAAATACAAATATGGGAAGATTCCTATGTGTGCATATATGCATTAGTGCATAATGGCTGGAAGTTTTTAAAAAATCTGCCAGATTTCCCTCTTTCCACAATTGCTTATTCACAGTCTATTTCTTATTATAAAATTTTAAATAAATCCTTTCAGAGACCTGTAATGGCTCTCTGCTTCTCCTCTCTTTAAACCTAGAAATTAATGCTGCATAAGGGAGACTCAATCTGTAGTAATTCGGTAGACTGACAGTAAGACCAACCTCTTTCTGAAGTTCCGATCTGTACCTGTCTCATAATGCATTCCATGTTTTCAACAACCAAATCCCCTTACCACTTCCTAAGGTAAGGTAAAGGTTTTCCGCTAACATTAAGTCCAGTCGTGTCTGACTCTGGGGGTTGGTGCTCATCTCCATTACTAAGCCGAAGAGCCGGCGTTGTCCGTAGACACCTCCAAGGTCATGTGGCCAGCATGACTGCATGGAGCACCGTTACCTTCCTGCCGGAGCGGTACCTACTGATATACTCACATTGGCATGTTTTAGAACTGCTAGGTTGGCAGGAGCTGGAGCTAACAGCGGCCGCTCACGCCGCTCCCGGGGTTTGAACCTGGGACCTTTCGGTCTCCAGCTCAGTGCTTTTACACCGGCACTTCCTAAGCAACTTTAAAAGTGGAGGACTCAATTGAGAGAACAGATGCTTTTGAGATTTGTTCCTCAAGGCCTGGATGGAAAGATTCCTTTCCTTGAATAGAACATGGCTTCCAATGACCCCTGCCCCAATTCATTTGCACTTTAGCTACCTTCTGTTTTCAACATGCCTTCTATACTGTTTCTCGCCTCTTGCACCCACCCTCAGCTTCCCTAGGCTCAATTTTCCACAGCTTGTTTGGGAAAAAAGCTTTCAAAAAGATGTACACTTTTTCTAAGAATTTTCTAGGAAGCTTTGAAAAATGTATTGGCAAACTTAGGCATCCTACCTATTTTACCTATGCAATACAACCACACATGGGACATATGTTCCTGAACTTGCTGTAGAAGCAGGACACCATGGATAATAGTGAACTCTATTGAAATGAATGCCTGCCATTGGATGTTACCATCGAGTCACCCAGGGGGACCTAGAAAATTCCAAGAGAGGACATATTTTGCCAGATATGGGTAGGTGAAATAATACCAGTCCTGTGGGTATTGGAGCCAAAAGGCAAAGGTAAAGGTTTTCCCTAACATTAAGTCCAGTCGTGTCTGACTCTGGGGGTTGGTGCTCATCTCCATTTCTAAGCCGAAGAGCCGGTGTTGTCCGTAGATACCTCCAAGGTCATGTGGCCGGCATGACTGCATGGAGCACCGTTACCTTCTCGCTGGAGCAGTACCTATTGATCTACTCACATTGGCATGTTTTCGAACTGCTAGGTTGGCAGCCATAGTACACATTAAAACAATCTAAACAAATACTTTAGATTCTCTAAAAGATTCTATCAATGCTGTTATATATCCAAAAAACATTTCTATACCAGGAAGCCTTTTGAACTCCTCCTGTTTCATTCGTTTAAATCATCTTTCATATTTAGTGAGAACCTGTTAATGTCAGCAGAAAACAAACAAGCCATATAATATATTCTGTGACATTAAATTTAGAATAGACCAAGGCCGAACAGTTGCGTTTCACATTTCTCAAAAGACAGAGAGATTTAATAGCATTATAATATTAGCTTCTTTCAAAGTGTGCTACCTAATATGGATTTGCTTCATAAATTCTGATGATATGATCCCAGACTGGGCCACAAAGATGTTTCAGCAGTTCTCCCACTTCTTAGTACTAAAAGGTCAACCATTGTTTCCTTTCTCCTCTTTCAATGAAATAGGTGAAAAAACACATAAAACTGCCAATCAAACTAGCAGCACAATCCTCTGCATGTGTCTATTCACTAATGCATCCTGGAAATGCGCCTCTTTTTGATTTTCATCATAACACTGTTAGAATGACTCATGGTCATCCGGTCTGGGAACCTCTGGGACGGGTCCCCAAACTAAGGCCTATGGGCCAGATTTGGCCCTCCAAGGTCATTTATCTAGCCCCCATGCTCCATTTTAGACTTAAGCTTGCCCTAAGTCAGAAATGATTTGAAGGCACACAACAACAAGAACAATCCTAATTAACTTGACTATCTCATCAGCAAGAAGCAGACCCACACTTCCCATTGAAATCCTAGTAGGTTTATGTTGGTTAAAATTGTTCTTATTTTGAAATATTGTATTGTTCTTTCCAATTTTTTTCACACTACAAATAAGACATGTGCAGTGTGCATAGGAATTTGCTCGTATTTTTCTCAAACTATAGTCCGGCTCTCCAACACTCTGAAGGACCGTGGACCGGCTCTGCTTAAAAAGTTTGAAGACCCCTGCTCTGGGAACTCTGGTCCCAAAAGACACATTTGCAAGCTCGGTAAAACTTACTCCCAGACTAGTGCGCATAAAATTTAAACCAAACAGTGTTTCAAATGCAGGGCTAAAATCTTTAGGTTACACAGCTCTCTTCAGTCTGAATATCCAAGAAAAGAAACAGGGAGCATTGAAGGAACAGGTGCTTTGTGTTGTCCTTCCTTTAGCTGTTTCCTGACATATTTTCAGGCCCCATATCCAGACAGGTGAGCAGACAGGGTTGTTGTATGTCTTTCGGGCTGTGTGGCCATGTTCCAGGAGTATTCTCTCCTGACGTTTTGCCCACATCTATGGGAGGTATGAAAATGGATTTCCACTCAGGAAATTGAAGTTTCCCTCGGCTGAGGCAGAGTGAATTGCCTAAATATTAAGCCTTCAAAGCAAATTTGAGGAGGGCAATGCATGGGAGACTACAGAGTGCTTGTTTATGTGCCTTTGTTGTCTATGAATTTATGGTGACTCCATATATTTCCCAACAACAACAACAATAACAACAACAACAGTTTATTGATTAGCCAGTTGGCCTTATCAAGGACAGACAATACAAAAACAGCATACAACATACAACATACATCTAGTTCATTTAAAATAAAATACAGATATACAGGTGTCTGCCTGCTTGGTGCCAATGTAGTTTAGCTAAAGATCTATGCATCAACTATCCTCGTCTCCCCTACACTGCACCCCAATCTGATCTATGTACTCTGATCTCCTTTTAGCAGCTTTAAACAAACACAGGGCCACTTTTGTTGTCAGAGTGGGGTTATAACCAGCCAACAAAAATGAAGTTTTGGCCTCAATAACCCAGCTTGTTTTATTGCCAATAAAAGGCCATAAGTATTGTTTCCTTTCTTTTTCATATAGGTTACAGTTATGCAAAATGTGGTTCAAATTTTCGACTACAGGGCTGCCACAAATACATAATCTTTCTTCATATGGGATATGATTGAATCTGCCGTGTCTCTCCATGGACTCCATTTGTTCGAATCTTGCCCTAGTGAAAGTGATTCTTAGGTGTCTTGGCATATCTGCTTTTAGGTACAGAGCCCTCTGGAAATTACGTTTAAAGCGTCCTAGCCACTTCAGAGATCCTGTATATATATTTCCCAATTTCATAGGGTTTTCTTAGGCAATGAATACTCAGTGTTTGTTTTGCCAGTTCCTTCCTCTCAAATATAACCTCCAGCAGAGAAGACAGGAAATCTTAAGCTCTACTGGTGTCTGTTCTGTGGATAGAGGATATGTTTTTATCCATTCCCAAAGCCTTATCACCTGGGGTTCATCAGTCAGCTTTTGATAGAGACCAGCTAGCTGCCTGTGCAACTGACAAGTATAGTTATCAGCAATCTCTTTTGTCTGAATCCAATTGCGACTCCCACATTTAATCAATTATTTGACATTAAGCCAATAATTGTATAGAGCTCGTCGACTCAGTCTATTCTAGTTGGGACGGGCATAACTTTTAACAGTTCACAGATAAAAATCAGGTCAGATAATGTCATAGATGGCCACCATTATTAATGAGGAAAAACACACTAACTAAAATTGAGTTAGAATCATAGAATCATAGAATCATAGAATAGTAGTTGGAAGAGACCACATGGGCCATCTAGTCCAACCCCCTGCTAAGAAGCAGGAAATCGCATTCAAAGCACCCCCGACAGATGGCCATCCAGCCTCTGCTTAAAAGCCTCCAAAGAAGGAGCCTCCACCACGGCCCCGGGGAGAGAGTTCCACTGTCTAACAGCTCTCACAGTGAGGAAGTTCTTCCTGATGTTCAGGTGGAATCTCCTTTCCTGTAGTTTGAAGCCATTGTTCCGTGTCCTAGTCTGCAGGGCAGCAGAAAACAAGCTTGCTCCCTCTTCCCTATGACTTCCCTTCACATATTTGTACATGGCTATCATGTCTCCTCTCAGCCTTCTCTTCTGCAGGCTAAACATGCCCAGCTCTTTAAGCCGCTCCTCATAGGGCTTGTTCTCCAGACCCTTAATCATTTTAGTCGCCCTCCTCTGGACGCTTTCCAGCTTGTCAACATCTCCCTTCAACTGTGGTGCCCAAAATTGAACACAGTATTCCAGGTGTGGTCTGACCAAGGCAGAATAGAGGGGAGCATAACTTCCCTGGATCTAGACGCTATTCCCCTATTGATGCAGGCCAGAATCCCATTGGCTTTTTTAGCAGCCGCATCACATTGTTGGCTCATGTTTAACTTGTTGTCCACAAGGACTCCAAGGTCTTTTTCGCACACACTGCTGTCAAGCCAGGCATCGTCCCCCATTCTGTATCTTTGATTTCCATTTTTTCTGCCGAAGTGAAGTATCTTGCATTTGTCCCTGTTGAACTTCATTTTGTTAGTTTTGGCCCATCTCTCTAGTCTGTCAACAATTCAACAATTGTTCAACAATTTGCTTTTGCCTCAGACTGCAGGAAAGGTGAATGTGAGGGCAAAGGGACTGCTGGTTTCTAAATCCTTCCAACTTTGTTCCAGTGTAAGGCATTTGGCTGCTTGAGGCAAAAGACAAAGATGGCATCTTCTACCACACACATACATTCCATGTATTGAAACTGGTTGGATAGGCAACTGAACTCTCTTAAATATTTGCAATGAGACGTGGTCCTCCACCATATTTGAGAACACAAATCATTCTTTCCCAGTAAAATCTTAAGGGGAAGGGCCAAAGGATTCAAAAGGAAGACTTGACATGGTTGCCTCAGTTTGTCTAACGATAGGATTGGTCTTCTTCTACTACTTATTATGACTGCTGGCTCATTTTACTTCTCTTATGCACAGATTGGCAACTGACATCAGCAGTACTGTGTTGTTGAAGGCTTTCATGGCTGGGATCACAGGGTTGTTGCATATTTTCCGGACTGTATGGCCATGCTACAGAAGTATTCTGCCCTGTCGTTTCACCCACATCTATGGCAGGCATCCTCACAGCCTCTGAGGATGCCTGCCATAGATGTGGGCGAAACATCAAGAGAGAATACTTTTGGAACATGGCCATGCCGCCCTAGGTAAAGGTAAAGGTTTTCCCCTGATGTTAAGTCCAGTCATGTCTGACTCTGGGGGTTGGTGCTCATCTCCATTTCTAAGCCGAAGAGTTGGCATTGTCTGTAGACACCTCCAAGGTCATGTGGCCGTTACCTTCCCGCCAGAGCGGTACCTATTGATCTACTCTCATTGGCATGTTTTCGAACTGCTAGGTTGGCAGGAGCTGGAGCTAACAGCGGTCGCTCACGCCGCTCCCGGGGTTTGAACCTGGGACCTTTCAGTTTGCAAGTTCAGTGCTTTAACGCACTTCACCACTGGGGCTCCTAAAACATGGAATAACCCATCAACAGTACTGTTTTTTAAGTCCCAGTTCTAGTATCCGGATATTGTTCCTGCTTTTTCTATGACATAGAAAGGCACTTAGGATTGTGACCTTTGTTTTCAAAATCCTAATTACAGTAGAGTCTCACTTATCCAACATAAATGATCTGGCAGAATGTTGGATAAGCGAATATGTTGGATAATAAGGAGGCATTAAGGAAAAGCCTATCAAACATCAAATTAGGTTAGGATTTTACAAATGAAGCACCAAAATAACAAATTTAGCAGAAAAAGTAGTTCAATACACAGTAATGCTATGTAGTAATTACTGTATTTACAAATTTAGCACCAAAATATCACGATATATTGAAAACATTGACTACAATAATGTGTTGGATAATCCAGAATGTTGGATAAGCGAGTGTTGGATAAGTGAGACTCTACTGTATGTTCTTTTGCTCCAGCTCAGAATTTCAATTGCTCATATAGAGCTGATTCCAGATTGTCACTCTGCTTTTCCTTCTTCCTTCTCTTATGAATAAGCAACCTTCCTTTCCAAATCAGAGACAAAAGTCACCACAAGGAGTATTAGGAAATGTCGTTCCCAGAGTACACACAACCAAGTGCAACAATAACAAGATACCCATGGTTAATTTCGGAATTTGCATCTTTGTGTCCACCTCTAACTTTCCTTATCACATCGAGTGGAGACCTTATTCCCAATACACTCCAAAGATGACTATCAAGCAAGGACTTTAAAAGAGTCCTGAGATTTCCTAAAGGCAAGATAAATTATTGTAGCTTGACCTTTTGTGGGTGAACCTGCCCCGCTGGGTGCTGCAAGAACTTTGTCTTGTGGAAACAGATGAACGTAGCTACCCCTCTGTGAAGGACAAGCAGTTATAATGCAATACACTTTTGTTACCAAATGGATCGACTTTTGCCATGCTCTGAACATCTCTGCAACTCAGTACCACTTTCTTTTTCAAACTTCACTTGAAAGTCTTCATTTCTTTGCGTGCTGTGCATTTTATCTGAAACCATGAAGAAGCAGCTAGAACCCTCTCCAGGGCCTTGTTATATTAGTCATTCCAAAAAACTTTCTTTCTTTCGGACAGAATACTTCTTACTGTGAGAAAACTTGCTAGAGTTTAAGTGTACAAAATCCCGTTACTTTCCTCTGCATCCATCTTGAGCCTGTGCTCATGGATCTTACAACATCACAGTAAACATCATTACTAGAGTACAGATGAGGTGTCATTCTTTAATTAAGACAACACACTTCCAGAAATTTCTAAAAGGAGACTTCTCCAAAAGCCTTCTCCAGATGCTTGGACATATCAGGTGAAGTGGTACCTGTGAAGATCACACCCATAATCTCCCATTAACTTGGTAGAAAGAGAAAAAAATTAATTTGTAGCAAAGAGTTGGCATGCCTGCATTTAAGAGAGAATTTTTACTGTTTTTTATTGCTTGCGATGTTATGGAAGCAGAATATTGTAATGGTTTCGCAGGACGCAATTAATGGTTGGAGACAACAATTGCTGACAGTGTGAATTTCCATTATCAGAAGAAGAGCCTCTGCTGTTTGTTTTTCAAGAATTCTGTTTGCGTAGTAAAGGGATAGAGGAAGTTTAAGAAAGTGAAGTGAGAAAAAAGAAACGGTAAACTTATTAAGTGTCAGTGAAATTCATAAAAAAAACCTTTGAGCAGAAATGAAAAGTAATGTTTTGAGGAGGAAATTACCTGCAGAGAAGAAAGAGAAAACAAGCATACCAATAAATACAAGTTTATTATATCCGCAATTTACATGTTTATTCCTGTGAGTAGCTGTATAGGCAGGACCCAGTGCACTGCTTTGCCCAGGGGCCTATAATGCTGTTAAGATGGCCCTATCAGAACCTCAGAGAAAATGTGAATTTGTAAAGAGGAGAGAATTTAACTGCTACTCCCCCATCATGTGTTAAATTGGGGCAAACCAGGAGGAATAAGGTGTACCTACTTTCCACATACAAGTAAAAGGCTACACAACTTACTGATACTGAAAATAGTATGTTTGGTTAGATATTTGATCTGGCACAAGGATAAGACAGCATTTAGATAGCTGCCCCCAACTTACAAACTTTATTGGAAAGGCCAGCACAGTGACATAAGTAATTTTAAACAAGTAATTTACCACTTGTTATGCATTATTTGTAAGAAACAACTAACATTACTCACTAGTAATGCACCATGAACACATTACTTTTTATTTTTGCACCATACACATTACTTCCATTGAGTCTCCTGTATAAATAATAATAAATAATAATAATAATAATAATAATAATTTTCTTTTTAAGCTCTTAAAAATATTTTCAATTCCCCAAAATGTCTCCTCTCAAAACATGGTGAGATAACAATTAAATGATACCCATTATATCTGAAATCTTACT
Organism: Anolis carolinensis; assembly: GCF_035594765.1. NCBI lineage: Eukaryota > Metazoa > Chordata > Lepidosauria > Squamata > Anolidae > Anolis > Anolis carolinensis. The sequence goes on along the minus strand of NW_026943829.1, from coordinate 2,660,827 downwards.
ACATTATCAGTCATATTATTTTTAGGGTTATGTCATTGAATCTGTCTTATCCTGTCGCTGCCTGCATAGTAGCTTATAAGTAGTAGTATTATTTTTGTACTATATTCTTTCTCTAGAATAGTGACCTTATAGAAGCTATGGTCTCTCCAGTCATTCTATATTTCATCGGTCTGACCATCTTCCTAGCAGAATAGGGAACAATAAATGTCTCCTCCAAAACAATTAAAGATAACAATTAAATGCCACCCATTACATCTGAAATCTTACTATATTATTAATCATATTACTTTTAGGGTAATGTCATTGAATCTTTCTTATTCTCTTGCTGCCTGCATAGTAGCTTACAAGTTCTCATTTTTAACCATGTCAATGTTTGTGATTTTTTAATGCATTTTGTGCACTTGCTTCCCAAATTTATCTGTTTTCAGAATAACTCACATTAAGACGTCATGATAAAGTAAAGGGTAAAGGTTTCCCCTGACGTTAAGTCCAGTCATGTCTGACTCTGGGGGTTGGTGCTCATCTCCATTTCTAAGCCAAAGAGCCGGCGTTGTCCGTAGACACCTCCAAGGTCTTGTCGCTGGCATGACTGCATGGAGCGCCATTACCTTCCCGCCGGAGCGGTACCTATTGATCTACTCACATTTTCATGTTTTCGAACTGCTAGGTTGGCAGGAGCTGGAGCTAACAGCGGCCGCTCACGCCACTCCCAGGGTTTGAACCTTTCGGTCTCCAGCTCAGTGCTTTAACGCACTTCACCACCGGGGCTCCAAGACATCATGATAAATCTCATAAAATATGGAATTTAAAGACAAAATGTATTGTAGTTATTTTCAGGAAGTGTGGATTTTGTATTCTTTCCTTGAAAGCAAACTGGACAAATATCTCACTCCTTCCAGAGGTTTCAATGAACACCAACTTCGTTTCATGCACTTTTCATTGCTGTATTCAAACTATCTGTGGTGTGCTTATTCTAGACACATTGCTTATGTTCAGTTATATATAAAGTTGGGAGCTTCCTTGTTGAAAGAAGCATTGTTCCCTCCATCTTGTTCAAGTGACCCTGAATATGGAAGAAAGAAGCGGTACTTTTCCAGGAAGCATTAGTGTAAGAAATGGCATTTTAGAGAAGTGATTTCATTCAAGGTGACAACAGCACCCACAATCCCTAGGTAAGCCCTCTAGGCAAAACACACAATCTACTTGCCTCCCTCTGAGCCATCTGTGTTTCCGAAGACAACCAAAGCTTACAAAACTGGCTCAGCTCAGATACATTTTCAAATCCAGGGAGGCTGAGTGCAACAGAAATAAAGTGTTCACACACATAAACAAAGGTGCAGAATGCAGTCGACACCTATTCCACAATCTGTTTATCATGGAGCAGCACTTTGTGTCCCAGGAGTCAGAGATATCCTTAGGTAACCTTAGGAAAGAACTAATGGCTGCACATATCATTCATCTCTTCTTTATTCCATATGACTGTACAGGACCTGCTCTATACTGTATCAGATCATCAGTTGCAGCACCTGTCAGGTGAAGAACCATTTAGATGTAGACACTTAAGATTAAACTT